>NW_020954594.1:15940268-16010084 GCF_900497805.2 Vombatus ursinus | reverse complement strand
AGAGAGAGAGAGAGAGAGAGAGAGAGAGAGAGAGAGAGAGAGAGAGAAATAGATGGATAGATAGGCACAGGGTGAGTTGAAGATGGAGGGGTCATATCTGGAGAATAAAACTAAGGGGTGAGAGAGGATTATACTAGGAGAAGAAGAAAGGGAAAGGTAGAATGGGGTAAATTATCTCACAAAAAAAAACAGAAAAGAAAAGGCTTTTACAGTGGAGGGGAACTGGGGGAAGGTAAGAGGAAATGAGTGAATCTTATTCTCATAGGATTTGACTTAAGGAGGGTATAACATACACACACAATTGGCTATGGAAATCTGTCTTACCCTACAGGAAAATAGGAGGGGAAAGGGACAAGAGAGTAGGGGGATGATAGAGAGGAGGGCAGTGTGGGAAAGGGGGTAATCAGAAGCAAATACTTCTGAGGAGGGACAGGGTCAAAAGAAAGAATAGAATAAATGGGGGGGCAGGATAGGATTAAGGGAAATACAGTTAGTTTTTCACAGCATGTCTACTATGGAAGAGTTTTGCATAACTGCACATGTGTAGCCTATATTGAGTTGCTTGCTTTTTCAATGAGGGTGGGTGGGGAGGGAGGAAGGGAGAAAATTTGTAA
Source organism: Vombatus ursinus (assembly GCF_900497805.2). Taxonomy (NCBI): domain Eukaryota; kingdom Metazoa; phylum Chordata; class Mammalia; order Diprotodontia; family Vombatidae; genus Vombatus; species Vombatus ursinus. The sequence goes on along the minus strand of NW_020954594.1, from coordinate 16,009,470 downwards.
CCCAAAGTTTAAAAAACACATGTTTAAAAAAATGTTTTCACATGCAACTGGGAAATAAGAAATACAGGCAATGGGATACAGAAATCTATCCTGCCCTACAGGAAAATAGAAGGGGAAGAGGGGGAGAGATAGCAGGGAAAGCAGACTAGGGGAAGGGGTATTCAGAATGCACACCATCTTAGGGTGGGGGGAGAGGCGAGATGGGGTGAAAATTTGGAACTCAAAATCTTGTGGAAGTAAATGTTTGAAAACTAAAACTAAAAAAAAATAAAATAAAATAAATTTACAGATGAGAGAATTAAGGCAGACGGAAGTTAGGCAACTTACCCAGGGGTCACATAGCTGGATTTGAACTCAGGTCCTTTTGACTCTAGGGCTAGCACTCTTATCTATTGAACCATTTAGCTACTTAAATGTAAAGGGTTTTTAGTGTAGGACATTGTTTTGGAATTGATAAGGACACTGATAAAGTTTCTCATTTAGATGGGAAGAGATTTCAGACTGAATATTGTCCTAATATTATTTTGTAATATGTAGCCAGGCAACTAGGTAGTGTACTGGGCTTGAAGTCAGGAAGACCTGAGTGTAAATCTGGCCTCAGACACTTAGTAGCTGTGTGGCCTTGGGCAAGTCATTTAACCCTATTTGCCTCAGTTTCCTCATCTGTAAAATGAGCTGGAGAAGGAAATGGCAAACCACTCTAGTATCTTTGCCAACAAAACCCCTAATGGGGTCATAAAAAGTTGGACACAACTAAAATGACTGGACAACAACAATATGCAGCCAAAAAGAGGGAATAGGATACAAGGGGAGAACAGAAGAGAAGGGTTTCAGTGTGTTTCCACACTTGGAACATCATTCTACATTTTAAATGGTAATAAACATTTATAGTTTTCCTGTGTTTCTTATGATGTGATATTGTTAACAAACTCATTCTATTAAGCAAATTTTGATGAAATGCCTACTGTGTCTAAGGCATTATGATTTATTTGATTCTGATTGCTTGGCCAGAATAGAACCCTCTATTATATTGGCATGACATGACATGATATGACATGACATGACATGATATAGCATAACATAAATAAAGTATATTTTTGGTCTGGACCTATAAAAAAAATTGAGGGACAATGCATTGGAGAGAGTATCCCTTAAAAATTTTGATACCTGAGGTAAAGTAAAATAGATGGCAACTATATAAAGGTAAGAGGAAGGCATAGTCATAGTTCTGATAAGACCATGCTCAGACAGCCCTGAAGATGCCAGATCCTGTGATGATTATTCCCAGACCTATCCTGGTTTCATTTTGTAATGTGGTATACTTTATATTTGATTTTGTTTCTGGAGTAAAGTAAAAAAAAAAAAAACTGATCCTAAGAGCATTGTTTTAAATTTCTATTGTGCACATGTTTCTCATAATTATTTTTACCTGTTAATCTCTTTTGGATTCTAATATTCCAATAGACCTGTGATCATTTATGTGAGTATCCTAAACCTTCCAAAAATACAGGTAGCAACCCATCTATATCTTCCCATCCTTTCCATCTCTACCCATCAGTTAACCGCAGGGAATCCACCTACCATACAAGGATAGACTAACATACTTCCTCATAACCTATTGATATCTCAAGATCAAAGAAGCAAAGGGGTTGTCCATTGGTTAACTGTCATTCTTCCTATGGGACAAGCCCAACATCTTTTGGTTTGTTCCTGACTCAAATCTGGTCCCAGTTTCATTAGCTGCAGAAAGGGGATAATAATAGCCCTTACCTCCTAGGCTAGTTTGAGAATCAAATAAGATAATATTAATAAAGCACATAGCACACTGCCTGACACATCAGGTACTTAATAAATGTTTGCTCACTTCCCCTTTCCCTCTCTCCATTGTGTTACCTAGTTTCCATATTCCATGATTCTCCACCACACACTATCATAGTAAGAATATTGATCTAAAATATAGCCTTTATTTCAGAGATAAGTTTTGTATTGTTAAAATAATTATATAATTTCCCTAAGTAAATTCAGCCTGCTTTTTTCTACCTATTCAATTCTACATTCTAAGAACAGTTCATTTCCATCCATTTCTGTGGCACTCTCTCTCTTCCTCTCTCTCTCTCTTCCCCATATAAATATAGATAGATGGATAGATAGATAGATAGATAGATATAGATAGATAGATCTATTGTTACATCTATTGATAGATATAGATATGTACACATTCATGCATTGTATACATATGTATATATATACACATGTATACATGTATATATGCATATATATATATTCATCTAACTGCATATCGTAACATATTATCTAGTTACTTATGATGAACTGATATGTGCATACATATTTGTTTGTTTGTTTGTTTGTTTTAGAAGTCATCATACAGTTTCGGGGAAGGGAAAATATATTATCCATCAAAACACTTCTATCAGAATCAGGAAATATCACTCAGTACTGGAATGGTGATATCAATGAAAACATTCATTGAATTCTGAAGCCCTGAAAATGAGAAATGCTTTATAAAATGCCAAAAAAAAAAACAAATGCATCATTTAAAAGATGAATCAGCCTGTCATAATTTCTCTGCTGTACTTTGCATTATCTCTCTCTGAAGCTAATACTTCAAGTGACTATTCCAGTAACATCTTTATCTATGTATTCCAAGGATTTTTTTCTTTTTTTACACTATTACAGAAATCATACTGATCCCTCATTTTTAAATTTATTTTTTGAAATATTGGGATACTAATTTATAGTATGTTTAAGGATATAGTTAAACTCAAACTACTGTACTGGGATTTTCAGTTTTAAAAAAAGGTATAATTTTATTTTATATAGTGTCTTTTGCTCCAAGAGCACAAGGAGCTCTATAGCTCCAGTAAAATACAAACACACACACACACACACACACACACACACACACACACACGAAAAGATATAATGTCTTCTCAGTAATTTATCATTTTCCCTTTGATGAAAAAACCTGCTATATAAAAGAAACCACAGAAAAGTGAAGGAAAGCATTCAGTTTATCATTTCATCATTTTATATAAAGAGAAAGTCTTTTACATCCTATAATTTCAAATTCTCTATCTGCAGAATAAGTCTCAAAAGTTCAAGATTAATGACACTGATTGAAACGCAAAGAAATAAATATATAATGTAATTATCCAATTTGAAGTTTAAAAAATTTTGAAGATATTTCCACATGAAAAATCTATTCAGACATTTCCTAACACGTCATATTATAGAGAAAAATGAACACCAATTTTTCTAGTGTTTTCAGTGCCCCAAAAAATATGGTTTTCCATCATGACTTTGTAACCAGGCACCATATTTTTAATATTGCCATTTTTCTTCTGATTACTATATCCCATTATGAATCACCTTTGTTGAGAGGTGGGGGTGAGGAGGGGAAGAAACTTCCCATTGAAAAATATAAATCCAGGCACCTGAAATATAATGCATTCTGAATACAATAAAAAAAACAATAATCTGTCTATGCCAATTTGAAATATCATTGACTGTTTAGAGCAAAAATATTGAGGCTTTGGGAGATATCTATAAAGCCATTATAGCAGTACATCCAAAAATGGTATGCTTCAAAACCAATAAAACCTTTCAGTATAAGCAAACAATAATTGACAGCAACACATATTGAATTATCTATAAAATACTCTATTTTTTTGTCTTATGGGATAGCAGGGGAGATGTAATAGACTACAAAGTTGTTAGGAAGTACTCTCATATTGCACAAATCAAGGCTTCTAATTAGAATTGTCAATCACTGATTGATTATCACCAGGAGGCATAACGGTTACCGCAGCCTCACAATTGCATTATCTTAAGGGTACAAAACGCAGCATTCAGCTCTCAACTGTCAGCAAGATTTCACTGAATGAAGGTGTCTTCTATCACTACAGTCTGTTCAAAGGCCCTTCTGAGAAGAGAGATGGCATATTAAGCTGCAGAAGATTGCCTTTCAAAAGAAAAGATGTACTTTAGGAAAATTGTCTCTATTTTAATTGATGAGGGAAATCACATGGCTCCCAGCACCCCAAAATACGAAACTCTGGGACATTTTGGTTTATGGTTTTTTGACACATCACATTAAAGACCTTACTTCTATTTTTTGTTCTCTTCACATATACACATTTTTAGGATGTGTGTGTATATATACATATATATGTATATATATGCATACAATTATACATATACATATATTTCTCTTTTTAGGTTAGCATCCATACTTCTGTTTCAAAGGTAAAATTCTTCATATAGAATATTATAGTGCATTTTAAAAAGTAATCATTTTATTCAATAATTCCTAAATTATATAAACTAGATTATATGTATACATACATGAATTAAATATGTTTATATACATATGTACATATATTATGCATAATATAAATACAAATAATTTCTTTGGAGCTCTTCTTTCCACCTCCCTCCTTCAAATTTATCTGAATTTTTTCTTTAAATGTCTAACTATAAAATATTACCAAATTTATATTGATTCAAGGTATAGTCTCTTGGTTTAAGTCCTTAAAATACACCTTTCTTTTTCATTGTTAATCTAGTAATATCTAAATATAAAATTTTATATATTTGTATTTTTCAATGAAGAATAAATCCAATCCCAATTCAAAGTTTTGTTGGTTTTTTTTCAAAGGTCAGGTGAATTTTTCCAAGTCTTTTTTTTTATGTTGCTGTTAAGTTTCTTAGCAAAGACATCAGTACATAAAAAGAATCTGATTTAGATACTCAAGGGACAGCATACTAATGGCCACCATGGTTACAGGTTCTTTGTGTGAAGATCTGATCTGATCTGTTGGTTAGAGCACAGACCTGCAAGAAACCCCCATTTCCCTACAAGAGAAACCAGGGGCAATTCATTTACTTCTTTGTTTTCAGGGACTTTTTTTTTAAGACCATCTGTGAACAGTGGATAATACATGTCAACTAAGTACCACATGGGAATAATGTGAGGATTAATGAGATAGAATGTGTGAAGCAGTCTTTGGAACCAAGATATAAACAGTATTAGGAATACTTTTCAGAAATCATTAGAACTGCAAATGTTTGCATTGGACTCACCTATATTTGCCAATGTCAATCTTTCCCTTTCCTAGTAATCTCTTGGGGCCAGACGACGAATTGGCTTTGAAAAAATGCAATTTTCCATTCAATTGCATTATTCTCATATCTAAGAATTTAACATGTTTCCTAGATGCCTATTAAGTTAAGTTCAAGATTTTCAGCCTGATGTACAATAGCTTGTGTTAATTTACTCTACTTGACCTTCTTATCTTTACCTTCTCCTATTCTTACCACTATAATGAAAAAAAAATAGGTCCTATCAAGCTGTGAAAATGTCTAATACAGTCCTCAAAATGAATTAAATATATATTGTCCAACCTAGATCATTTCACCAGGTTGGCTATGGGTTGATTTTTTTTTTTTTTAACCATAGTAACCTTTAAAGATCTTCTCCTAAGTTGTAGAGAGGTTTTGATTTACATTGGTGGAGGGAGTGACAACAATGATGGTATATTACATATCCTTAATAATGAAATCCTTGACATAAGGAAACTGAAACTCAAAATTAAAAAGAAAAATGTTTAAAAATAAACAATCATAAAAAATAATGTGACGATAAAAAAGACATATTGATAAAGTATGATCCTACAAAACAGATATGAAAATGTACTTCCCTATCTTCTTTGCAGATTGGGGAGGATATTGAATGTGAAACACTAAATATAATGCAGTTGGTTAGTTTTTCTGAAATGTTTTTTCTCTTTAAAAAAATAACAAAATTTTATTTTAGGGGTTGCTCTCTGGGAAAAGAAGGAGAAAGAATGTATTTGGAAATATTGGTTATGTAAGATGATAATATATTCATTACAAAAATTGAAACAATAATCATTTGAGACAATGAATGAAGTTGGTCAAGAAAGAACAATGTCCTAAATGCAGGGATAGGAGATAGCAGAAACACTGAAATTACCATAATGTTAATATTTCAAAGTGATAATTCCATTTTCTTAGTCCATACCAATACCAAATTGAAGCCAGTGCCTAAGACCCACAAACTACATGAGCTCTGAGTGATTCAAGGAGAAATAGTCTTAGAGTTTGAGGACAAAGAGCCTTCTGTGAGAATTGGGGAAACCAAAGCCTTTTAAGAATGCACACATGCATAGCCTCTTACAAAGCTATTTGGCTAGTGGCCTGAGGGCAGCATCGCCTAGTGGCCAAATTATATACTACACTTCCTAAATTATTAATTGCCAAACTACTTTTCTGTAAGCTGAAGAAAATAAGAGAACAGTTTAAATGTAGGTCTCTGTTGAGTCTATTACTATACCCAGGGAATGCGTAGTCCATGCCAGTTGTCACATATGCATCTTCTATTTGCGTTTTTTTGTACATTTTCTCCCACAAGGAGAATGTAATCTGCTTGAAGGCAAGTGCTCTTTCATTTTTGTCTTTGCATTCCTAGCCCCTAACACAATAGTAGACAATAATAAATACTTATTGAATGGATTAATGACATGAACTTGAATTGGATAACCTATGACTACTCCAGACTTAAGCAAATTTAAGACTTAAGTCCATTTCGAAATGAATGCATGTGCAAAGCCCAAGATAGACCAGAATCAGTCTGATTTAAAGCCATGATCTTTGGAGTATCTTCCCAAAACCATTAGTCTATGGGACTATTATTCTCTTTATTATCTTTTTTTTTCCTGATAGCAAATGACTAAGAGGATAAAGCATATGCTAATGAAGGACGCATTACAAGTTCTCCTGCAAGTCTTCAAACAGCAAAATAAAGTTGAATAGTAGCTCTTAATGTCTCATCCAAACTATTGACTGCTGTTATATCCATTGATTTGACAGTTAGCAGGGGAGATCAAGCATCCATCTCTATTGCAAGGTTTTCATTGTCAGCATCCCAAAAAAGTTGAAGGTAGATATTCATAAAATAATTAAGGATCTCTGCTCTGAAAGCACATTGTAACAAAAATAAGATAAAAGGGAAATATTGAGAAGAATCAGAAGATATATCATAGTCCTACTTTTTTGCATTAGGTCTTACATTTAGTCTCTATGTGCTTGAATAAAAATTAGTTTTCAGGGTTGTGCTATATACACACATCTAGGATGAGTTTGAGGTGTTTGCCAATATTCGATGTAAAATTTCAATATAAGATAGCCAAGATCATCCAATCATCCACTAGCGTTATGAATTTGCCTTTGGCTTGGAAATTTTATCATCCTTAGTTGATTTGAAACATTGATCTGATGATATCAACAAGGACAGTATTTTCTTGCATTAGTAGTTATGACAAATACTGAAATATTAGCCAGCCCAGTATGCTTGAACTCTATGCTGAGTTCATGTTATTCTAAGCTGTTACCAACCATTTACTCATAGGATTAGAGATAATTAGACCATAGATGCCATCTAATTCAACCCTTTCATTTTACAAATGAGGAAACTAAGGCCCACAGAGGCTAAATGACTTGCCCAAGATCACACAGCTAGTAAACTGTCAAAGGAAGAATATAAGCTTAGGTAGGTCCTCTGACTCCAGGAACAGTTCTCTTTCCATTGTACCAAAAATGCAGAGATGGATTCATAAATGACTGTATAGTTTAGTAAGTTGACTGTGTTTCCAAGACCATTTTAAGTAACCATTAAGTATTATTCTACATATGGCAACCTGCTCTGTAAGTACAATACAGATCACTATCTTAAAGTTGACAAACCAAACAGACCAATGAAACTTTCTTCTATGCAGACAGCTGAACAATGAGGAGGCAGCATGGTATAGGGGAAATGGGGCTCAATTCGGATTTGGAGAATGTGGATTTAAAATCTTCCTCTCACATTTACTACTTATTACCTGTGTGACCCCTCGGGTAAATTACTTAACCTCTCTGGACCTCGCTTTCCTCAACTTTAACACGAGAGGGTTGTATAAGATGACAGAAAGTTCCTTCTATCTCCAAAGCTACTTTCTTGTGAAATAAATTCCAAGTATACCAATGTTTTGAGAGTCCCATCTGATTCTCTTCTGTGTACATATTCTCCTGACACACAATGCAGCAGAGCCCCCACTTACCTGTCTTTCCTTTCTCCTCCTAGCTACATAGGAAAACTGACAGAAGTATCTTTCTACGAATGTTTGGCATATCTTAGGAGAGGCTACTAAAGATCCAGAAAATAATATTCTCATCACCAAAGTCCTTAGCAGTTTCAAATGGTTCAACATGAGAAACAGATACGATTTTATTAATGAGAATGATATTAAAAGTGATGCATGACCCTCTGTTTTGTAACTTCACACTTAAGGCCATAGGGTTTTTCCATCTGACTTGCAGATGAAATCTCATGTTGCCTCCCCTACTGAAGTGTGAATGTCTCAATAGAAGAGACTATACTTGCTCTTATATTTGTAGTCTCAATGCTACACAAATAGTAAATGCTTAATCAATGATGTTTCTTTCATTCGCTTATTTATATGTAGTTAGAGGGCTAGAAATATCATAATAGTTATTCTCAGTGACAGGAGAAGGTACAGGAGTAACAGAGTCAGGGCGACCCAAGACAGGAGAAGACATGGTAATGAAAGGACTTGCTATGACTTAGGAAAGGGTTAATTTGATTTTCTTATAGTTAGTAAGGGAAGTTGATAATGTTATATTGGGACAGAAGTTGCTGGTCCATTAACCAATTTATTTCACTTTGGTAAACTTTCCTGCAGAAGGTGAGATTTGAGGAACTCTCTGAAGACTGGAAGACTAGTAAACAGTTTAATTTCCAAACTTAAAAAAAAAAAGTAAAATCATAAAGTCAAAGGAACATGCATACCCCAGGGAAACCATCTTTGGTATTTATTTATGTGGAACAATTGACAATACCTCAGGCTCATGTCAGCATTGGTCTATTGTTAAATATCAGGTGTAATACATGCATATTATAAAGTTGAAAATTAGTATTGTACAAGTACATAGAAATGCAACTAAATATATGAGGTAAAAAAATCAGCAGATATAAACTTAGCCAGTTGTGGAAAGGCAAGTATTTCAGGGATGATATCCATCTTGTCATAAACAGTTACCCATATGCAAGTTATGCCAACCTAGACCATAATATGTCTTCTATACTAGCAATACAAATGTTTCTATATTCTTTTCCAAAGAGCATATTTTTAGACATACCATCTCATTAATCCCTATATTTCCTTGGTGTAACAATATAGAATTACAATTAGTTTATTACAAACTAAAGTTTCTCCTATGAAAGAATCCAATTTACATTAGTTAAATATTACACACACTATCAAAATTAAGATGCCATTGATTGTTTTTTCAGCCACTATGGACTGGTAAACATAGTGTTCAGCAATTAATGCCTACCAGCATACTTATCAAAAACCAAACTTCTTCCCATATGTTGTATGTTTCATTCTTACAGCTAATTCCAAGCATGAAGCCAGTGGGAATTCATGTCTTAATAAATTCAGACATTTACTCTCTTTGCTAGACCTTGTTACAAAATATCACTTGTGCCTTTCCCCTATCCCTGCCAATTCCTTTCAACAGTGAGCCTGTGCAAATTCTAGTCAGTTCCATTTGTGATATGATGGCTCTGAAGCGTGTTCTATATTTGAAGTTTAGTTCAATGTCAAAGTTTACTCAGAATTATGTAGTTAACTAATACAAGCCCATTTCATAATTTTTTCTTTTTCTTTTTTTGGGGTGGGAGGTAGATTGGGGTGAGGGGCTTCCTTAGCTTCTATGGTATTTAAAATTAATTGATTCAAAATTTTCAAAATTGTTGATTATTTTAATACCACTAGCATATGTACTTCTAAAAAAGAAAAAAAATACTGGTTAAGCCTGCTGGCCTTAAGCATCCCTCTTGAATGGTCTCTAGAGGTAAGAGCACCCAAGGTCTGGCTCTGAGCTAAGCAATAATACTTCAACACTGATGCTGAAAACATCAAAATCTTACCCAAGTAATCAAACACTTTTGTTGCCAATTTTTCTATTTTATTTTATACCCTAAAATGTTCAAGATAATTAAATTCAACAAACATTTATTAAATACTTACTGCATGCCAAGTACTACAGTAGGCATAAATATAGATGTGACACAGACCACTCTCTCAAAGTTTTTACAATATCAGAGGTGAAATGATGCATGAAAGTGAAGATAACACATGGGAGAAAGAAATAAGTGATAGGGAAAGGTCCAGACACAGTGCTGTGGGATATTTAAAGTGGGAAAGATGAATTCAAGGCACACAATTAATGGAAGGAAGGTAAGTGGATGCTGCTTCATGGAGGAGATGCTACTTGATTTGAGTCTTAGAGGAAAGAAAGGACAATGAGAGATTCCAATTTGAGGGAGAGATCTATTTCAGTAATGGTTTGGAGGAGTATAAGCAAAACACAGATATAGGAAGAGGGAGGATGAAAATAGAGAATGAATGGACAGTGACATAGCTCCCGGATATATAAAGAACATGAAAAGGAGTTATACTAGTATACTATATCGTATAGCAATACTATATATTATTATGAATGTTGTTAAATCCGTTTCATGTCTGACGACATTCTCCATGTTAGGAAGGTTAAGAGGTTAGGAAACTCAACTTTCAGATGCCCAGTAGTATTTCTGGGCCCAAAGTTCTCACCTTTGAAACTGCATTAACATTGACATTGCATTTTATCCAGTAATAGCATTTGTTGATTAATTTTCACTGATATTGGATCTCATCTTGGTGGTGTAAAAAAGAAAAGACAGAAACTTCCATCTGCATTAATAGAAGTCCAGGCAAAATGTTGTGGATGTGTGGCATAAACTAAAGCTCCATGAGTGCATGGCAGAAACTCTCATAATGACAGCCCAGTGTTGAAAGCAATCTTTTCTCCAGAGGTGAATCAAGCAAATCCAATATATAATATTTGAACCCAGTTCAGTTCAATCTCCTTGACTCGATGTTCAAAATCTCATACAACTAAAATGATGTTCCAGTACTCAAATTATTATACAATCTTCCTAGCCAATGTTAGGTGAAAAGATAGTTCCTAATTCTTTCTATGGTCATCTACAAAAGCAGAGACAATGATTATTATAAATCAAGGAACAAAACTAGCTATTCTTCCTCAGTGGGATTGTTTTCCTTATCTCATGACCTAGGTCCAGTCTTAGAATCTCTCCTTCTTGTCCACTTGTCCCTCTTCCTTGCATGCATTCTTGGATTTGTTATGGAAATTCACATTCCCCTGCACCAAAATTTCAGGTAGACACATTATTTCTAGCCTCTGTCCCTTTGCCTTTCTTTGTTTTTTGAGAGAAGAAATATCACATATGTACCTATTCCTGTGTACTGAAAGTCCACCCAACATATAGAAAGACAGGCAAAGGAAAAACTTCTGGACAGAGTTGAAACTAGCAATTCTTGTATTAGAAGCAAAGCCAGGAAAAAATGCACCTAAGGCAAAGGGAAGACTATAGTTATAGGGGGAAAAAAGCCTGAATTTCAGAACATAAATAAAATACTCATGAATAAAAGCATTGCTGTTTGTCCATTTTCAAAAGACGACCAACTAACATTTTGACTCCTGAGAAAAATGAATTTAAATGAGGCACAGTTGCACAAAGTCATCAGCCTCACTCTCTCTTCCTAAGTGATTGAAGTCAGGACCAAAGTGAAGAAAACTGGTGATGGCCTGGGATGCAGTGAATGACCATGGTGTCTTCGATGACTGACCAAACTCTAAGCTCTCCAAATCACCTCTTTCAGCCACCTTCACAGCCACTGGAAAAAACTATTCTCATCTGCCCATCCTCCTGGGAAAGTCTTCACATGCTTGGGGTAGATACCCTAACTCACCAATAGGTTTGAGGACTGTCAGTTGCCCACAACCTGGTTTAGCCCAGCCACCCAGATGGCTTACTGAGATGGGGCCACTGCACATGCTATAGCTTCTTGGAGCCACAGGTGAGAGTTAGGGGAGTCAGGTGGACACCAAAGTTGGATGAACAAAGCCCTCACACCAGAGATGCTAGTCCTCCTGAATATCTCACATACCTCAAATAAAAGCATTAGATAATTAAAAGCCACTCATTAAGCACCTATCCCAGGCAAAAAGAATACCAGTAGAAGCGAGACAGTCCCTGCCCTCAAGAATCTCATATTCTAATTAGAAGAGATAATATTTCCTGAAGGGTTAAGCTAGAAACAAATGGAAAGACACTACAATTCTTAGGTTTCAGCAGCAGAACAGATAGCAAGACTCAGTTGTCTGTGACTAGAAACATCCTGAACAATGACCTGAAAGAGGCTCCAGGATGGGAAGAGAGGCTGCCAATGGGGAGGTTGCCTGTGAGAAGAGAGCAGAATGCAACTGGCAGGGAGAAAATCACCTGGGGCTCACTATTTCACCCACCTGGTGCTAAATTCAATTTTTTCTACCTATAGAAGGAAGGAAAGGGGAGAGAAAGGACAGACACAGAGAGAAAAAAAGGAGAGAGAAAGAGAGAGAGAGAGAGAGATTATATCTCAAAGCTGAGAATTTCCTACCCTGATTGAGTAAGGATGTAAACTTTAAGATAATATTTATAAAATAGGTTGTTACAATTCTTGGTTGAGAGGAGCTTAAAGTTGGAAAAACTGTTATAGGAATCTTTAACATTTTTCTTTGCACATAGACTATTCTTTCCTAAAAAAAAAATTGCATTCTTCTGACTAATGCTATAACCTATCAATATTGTATAAATGGTGAGATTTGTAATCTAGAAGTCTTACTAAACTTTTAACATTGTGCAATTTAGAAAATGCAAAACTCTTTGGTAGAACAGATGGTTTTTTTGATTGATGCTCTAGTGCATAATTTCAACACTGTCATGTCATTTTAACAAGAAAACGTTTTTAAGGAATCCACCAGTTGGCTTGTCAAATTAACATCAGGCACCACTTAAGGTGTAAACCAGAAGCATAATTCATGTAGTGACCCATGTGGGGGTGAGGCTTTGCCTTCATAGAAAATTCTCTGGTAGGAGAAAAAAAATGGAATATGATCTCAGAGGGATGTTATGAAACAAAAATTCAGAGTCAATCAGCATTTAACTTTTAAATTCTCTGATCAATTAAATGAAGCAATTTGGTGTAATTCAAGTAGCTAGGTTGTGCAGTGTCAGTGCTAGGCCTCAAATAAAGAAGACCTGAGTTCAAATTCAGCCTCAGACACTCACTGGTTGTATTACCCTGGGAAAGTCACTTAGCATCTGTTTGCCTCAGTTTCCTTAACTGTAAAATGGGGATATTAATAGCACCTACATCTCAGGGTTGTCATGAGGATGAAATGAGATATTTGTAAGGTGCTTAGCATAGTACCTGGTACCTTGCAGGCATTTTATGAATGTTAGATTTTACTATCATCATCATCATTGTTGTTGTTATTGGTATTATTTCATTTGAACATTTATGTAGTCCTGTAGTAGTAACAGCACTGGACTTCGGGGGTGGAGTGCCTACTTTGCTACTTATATACTTGGAACTCTGAGCAAATAATTTTAACTCTTTGACCATTATTTTCCTCATCTATAAAATGTGGATAAATACAAATATGTATATATATATATATATATGTGTGTGGCATGTTTATATATATATATATATAGCATACAACCATAATTTTTATAAATAACACTTCTCTTTCATCAAAACAATTCCATGAGGCATATAATATAAATATTATTATCATTTTATAGGTAATTAAACTGAAGTCAATTGAAATTAAAAGCCTTGCCCAAAATCATTATACTAGTAGATGGTAAATGAAGAATTTGCAATCAAGTCTTAAGGCTCCAAATCCCACTATCTTTCGGTGTCATGGTGCAGAGTTGACACATCCTACACCACAATATTGTTGTGCAAAAGCTCTTTGTTAATGACAAGATGCTATACTCAATTCAACAAATATTCATTAAGTACCTATTCTGTGCAAGACATGACACAAAGATTTTAAAAAGGACATAACCCTTTGGGGAATTTATGTCCTGATAGGGGGTGATATAGAGACTATGATACAAGGCACAATATGGTAACAATAAAAGGATAACACTATTATCAACTAATAACATGTTATTCATAATATCATTATATAGAGGAATAGATATGGATTACAAGTAATTTATTGTGTTTCATGATTAAATTCCACCTTGAAATGAATTTTATTTTTCTGAGCTGTAAAATAAAAACTCTGCAGAAATTAAAAGACCCCAGAGTATTTTCTAGTAGTGCTTAATGATGAACAATACTAAAGATTTTGGAAATTTGACTCTAGAATTTTCTTAAGCAAGACACTGTCACTGAGCCAGATTTAAATCAGTTGAAATGACTGAAGGAATAACATTTTCAGTTCACGTATTCATAGTTCATTAGGTTTAATAGTGAGCAAACATCATATTTAGAACATCATTTGTGTCACCCACACAGTCCCCTCTTTCAGCTGCCAAAGTATTTTGTGTGTCATGTGGTTCTAGCATAGCACTTAAAATTAGAAATCTGGCTATTTCTCCCCTTTCCCTCACTTGGAAAATTGTGAAAGCCACTGCCATTCATCCATTTGATTTCATTGTATCTACAATACAATAGGCCTAGAATAAAAAAGGAAGCCTTTTAGACTAATTCACATATTTCTATTTCTATGGTTTTGAGTTCAATGTTATTTTTGCCTTAAAAAATAAAAGAGGATTGTTAGCTTTCAACTCTAATTTGTGACAAATAGGAATTCACTAGTGTGAAAGTTAAAAGAACTTGAGACAGATTCAAAAAAAGGATAGAGTGCTTCATGGGCCTCTATCATCAGTGCTAGCCACCTCATTGGTATACCTATTAGATATTGTGTATAAGAAGTATCTGTCTTTAAAGGTCTTACATTTCATAAACTCACTAAATGTAAATATAATTTACATATAATTTACACATTTACATACATATACTTTACATACATAAATTACAAAAATAATATTAAAATTATACTATATGTAAACATGTAAATAGATAATATAATATAAATAAATATTATGTTGCAGCCTTCTAATCATCTAGGACCTTTGGATCATATATATATATATATACACACATATATATGTGTGTGTGTGTATACATGTATATGTGCATATGTATATATGTATGTGTAAGATAGATGTAGATATAAATATTCTTTTTCCTTGTCTTCCTATATGTGGCACGCCTTCTACCTCACATTGATCGATTAACTCAAATGAGGTTACATAATGGTCTTTCAAAGGTTTCCTAAGGGTATAAACTATGGTTTAATGGGAATAAATAGGATTTAGTCAGTTGGATAATCAAGCTGTTTTAAACATATATATATATATATAAGTAGATTGACATATATTATGTCATATATTATGATGTAATATTAATATATTATACAAACTGAGGTTATAAATAGCAAGATAGTAAGAGTTTCATGCACCAATGAAATCATAGTTCTTACCCTTTCCAAAGGTTGAAGGTTTATAAGTAAGGAATATTGCATATAAAGTCAATGTTTTTTGGTATTTTGATTGGTTTTATGCATTTGTCTTTTTGTAATAAAAGGTCTTTATTATAAGGGATGGCTTTCTGGGGGTGAGAAGGAAACAACAGGAAGCCTAGATAACATAAAAAATTGAAATAAAAAAAATCTTAATTGTAAGCGTGATCCTATGAAGCCTCCTCTCTCTCTCTCTCTCTCTCTCTCTCTCTCTCTCTCTCTCTGTCTCCACACACACATATGTTTTTGTGTAACATGTGGTTTTAGCAAAGAACTTAAAATTAGAAATCTGGCTATTTATCCCCTTCCCCCTCACTTGAAAAATTGTGAAAGTCACTACCAATCATCCATTTGATTTCATTGTAGGTAAAATACAAAGGGCCTAGAACAAAAAGGGAAGCCTTTTAGACTGTAATTTACATATACACACACAGATGTATATATGTACACATGCATTTGTGTATGCACAAGTAGATACAAAGATATGCACATGTACATACATAGATATGTACATGCACATACATGTAGTATATGTATACATACACCAAACTGCATCAAAAGTTTTGGTGCAGGTTTAAGCTTTTATAGCTTTTAAACGCTCTGACTTTTGGGACACTCTATTTCACTCTGTTAATGAGGATCTGCTACAATTCTGAGACAGTGTTTTACAGTGTTTTCTGGGCATACTGAGTCAGTATATATCAAAAAAGTAGAGGGAGAGCTTGAACTCAGTTCTGTCTGAGGCAGCTAGGTAACTCAGTGGAGCATCAGGAAGACGAGAGTACAAATCCTGCCTCACACACTTAGCTTTGTGACCCTGGGCAAATCATTTAAACTCTCTGTGGCTCTGGTTCCTCATCTGTAAAATGGGGATAATAATAGCACCTACCTCACTGCGTTGTTGTGAGGATTAAATTGAAAAATATGTAAACCACCCTGTAAACCTTAAAAATCATATACAAATATGCTGCTATTATTATTATACATGAGTTATTATTCTGACATCTAAGAGGCTCTTTAGTGTGCTATTATACATATATAGTTACAAATATATACTCTATTGTCACTATCTATCTGTCTGTCTATCTATCACCTAATTATTCTTATACTGTCCAAATACTATTTGCTGTCACAAATAAGCATAGATAAGGGAGTATGAGCAGTTGGACACACTCTTCAAAACCTCTTTCCACCAACTGGTTACAATAGAATGAAAAAATAACAAATATACATGTAGACATTGTCATTTCCTAGTTCCATAATACTATTAAAGTGAAAAATGTCACCATTAGTAACCTCCCCTGACATAGCTCTTGCCTGAAATGTTCTCACTCTTTATCCTGACCTCCTGGCTTCCTTGGCTTTCCTAGTTTTCTTGAAACCCTAACTAAAATGCCACCTTCTGCAGGAAGGCTTTCCAAATCTCTATTAATGCTAGTGCCATCCCTATGTTAATTATTTTCAATTTATTTTGTCCATAGTTTGCTTGTATATAGTTGTTTGCATGTGGCCTCCCCCATTCAACTATGAGTTCCTTCTGAGCAGGGATTGCCTTTTGCCTTTCTTTATATTCAGAGTGCTTAGCACAATATCTGACACACAGTAGACATTTGATAAATGTTTATTGATTGAGTGACTACCCCAGACCATGGCATATCACTGATGACAAAGTACCTGAGCATAACTCCAATAATTTCTCTTCTTTGCTTCTTGAATTTCATAAAACTCTTAAATACAACCTGTAATAAATGGTCTTTACTTGGATAGGTTAGGCATTGCTCTAAGCTGGAGAAAAAAAGACCCTAGGCTGATCTCTATGACACTGGGATGAGTATAGTTAGACTACTGGTTTAATATTACCCTGGATTTTCCCTCTACTCTGTTTCCCATGCACAAGAGGCCTAACATTTTCTGGCTAATGAAGGATCATAAAGGTTACCAAGTAGGCAACAACAACACTAGGTTGGGGTGATAGGGAGACAAAGAACAACAGACAGGGACGTTCAATTTCCTGCTGATAGGTATGAGGCAACAAGAAATAATATAATTGAATAGATGGTGGTAGGATACAGAGACCACATCTCTCCAGGATTCTCACATGCTCTCCATTTTGTGTATTAAGAGTGATTCTCCTGGGTCAATTACTGTTGCTCCTTCATCTAAGATAGTGGGGGACTGAGGAGAAATTATCTTCTTTGTCCTGAATTTTAAGATCTCTTTTGTCATAAGAAACTAGGACAATGATCTGATGATTTATGAACAGACTTATTTATGCAACATCTCTGTTTCTCTAAATCTTCTGACTTTTAGGGAAGACTTTGACCTGGCTACATTAGACCATTCTGTGGTTTAGCCACAGGTTTGATAGCATTAATCTGAAAATGGTAGATTAGTAGTAGTAATAGTTACTCGTTCTTTATTTTTGTTCTAGCCGGAAAAAAAAAAACTACCTCTGTTCACCATGGAAGCCTGCAGCTGTCCAGTCGCTGTAACCTGCTGTGAATTTAAGAAGGGAAGGAGAGATGAAACATGTGTGATGCCAACTTGTAAAGTTACAGATCTAGGAGTGATTTCTCAAGTTCTTCAAGGCAGGCTAGAATAAATAAATATGTAAAAGATAAAGAGTAAACACTCCACATTCCAGCTCTTCTGATATGAAAGGAAAGTTAAAGTGAAGCACCTTCTCAAAAGGTATTTTGGTTCTTTCAGATAAATTGGAAACAAATGTTGATACTCAGGTTGTATTTGAACAAGATTATCAATGAAGGTTGAAGATGAACTAAATGGGCTTGACTTTTTAAAAATTAGAACATCTAAACGTTTATGAGGGAAGCAAACTAAACTAAATAAAAGTGAGCACAGGTCTTCACACGTGGGGTTGGTATTTAACAGCTGGACTAAGTCAGTGTCCCTTTTTAACTGGCTCCACACTTGCCCAATTTCAAATAACCTAGCTGACTTCTTTCCCCTCCCACCCCTGTCTTAACACTGTATTTACTGGTTTATGGTGTGTGTGTGTGTGTGTGTGTGTGTGTGTGTGTGTGTGTGTGTGTGTGTGTGTTTTAATTGATCAAATGAATTGATTGTTTTGGTGTCATATGAGTATGAGGAGGTGTTGTGGAACACAAGTGTGGTAAAGGAGAGCAGGTAATGAGAGCAGTGACTTGTTTCTCACTTAAAGCTGTTGTTTGAATGCCGTATCCTTTTCTATCTGTGGAGTTTCAGAAGTAACATTCCACATCACTTCAAATGTCCTTTTTTTTTTTTTACTCTCACATAGATTGGATTAAATGAGACAGAGTTGCATAAAGTTATCAGCCTCACTTTCACTTCTAGAGTCATCAGAGCCCAGCGGCAAGACAAAAGTCAAGATGATTAGTGATAGTTCTGGACACAGCGCATGACCTTGATGTCTTTGATGTCTGACCAAGCTGTAACTACTCCATAGTGCCTTATGCCACCTTCTTCATGGTCTGTTGAAACAAAATGTTTACATCAACCTATTCCACCAGGGAAGTTTTCACATAATTGGGGTAGACATCCCCGTAATTCATGCTGGATTTGAGGCCAGGTCAGTTAGCCTCTACCTGGTTTAGCTCATCTGCCTAGATGGTTTACCAGAGTGTGGTTCCTGCAACTGCTACATCTTCTTGGAGCCACAGGTGAGAGCTGGGTGGCAGGTAAACACCAAAGGTGAATAAGCAGGCCTGAAAAAGGCTCAGCAACCTTCACACTAGAGGTACTAATCCTCCCTTGAACACCCCATACACCCCATTCAAACATGTAATTAAATATTAAACATATATATATATATATATGACATCTACTACTTGTTCCTTTGAAGATAGTGTTCAAAGAATGGAAAATTAATTTTATATAATGCCAAATAAATTATTATTAATCAATATTGTTCATTATTATTAACGATGTATTAATAATAACACTACAATTATCCTTTCCAAATCATGACTTTCCCCAACATGGTTTTGCTATATTGTGAATTGGCATAAGAAACTAAATGGGAATTTGGAGGGAGTTTTACAGAAGCCTCAGACAAGTGAAGGCCCCCAGACAATACAGAGCCTATGACCAAATACTTAACTCAAATTTCACAATAAAGTACTATAAACACCCCATAGACGAAAAAGGAAAAAAACAGACTTCTTCTCTGGTACAAAGGGAGGACCAAAACATTTTAGACAGATTTTCCAGATAGCCGGGGCCCTGCACCCCTAACCTCTGCAATGTGGAAGAGATAACTGTATTCTCACATTTATAATAAATCATGTCATCTTTACATATACATGGACAATATTTTTTTTGAGAATTCTTAAGGCAGCAGCTTAGGCTCTACTTAATTTTTTTATAATTACTCAATAGTTAACACATAGAATCTTTTATTCTCTAAATATTTTGGTATGGTGTTGTGATGGTAAAGGTGGGGTCTTCCACAGATTACTTATTCTTCCCTTCTTTTTAAAAAAAATTTGCTTTTCTTTTTTTCCTTTTTTTTCCTTTTTTTATTTTAAACAAATTTAAAAAGGAGAAATGAAAAAAGCATTGCCATGTACATAGCAGACCATGAGAGGATTCAATATAGAACAATAAATTTCCACTTCAAGAAAATCTATATAATAAATACTACACATTGTTTTCAAAGCTGTCTTCCTTTTCTTCCTTTGTCTTTTCTTCCTTGTTGGTTTTCTTTTATTCTTTGCTTTGCACTTTTTCATTTATTTTTCCCCTCCCTCCCTCCACCACCCTAAAGAAGGCTACAATTAATCATGGAGATGTGTGTGTGTGTGTGTGTGTGTGTGTGTGTGTGTGTATCTGTGTGTGTGTATCTGTTTCTCTGAAGGTGGATAGCATTTTCTTTATTAAGTCCAAGTTTATCCATGTTTTTTTCTAAGTTAATCAGCTCATTATTTCCTACACCACAGCAATATTACAACAAAATCACATCCTATCTGAGAGATTATCTATGAAATGTTTTTTCCCCCAATTTTATGCATTCCTTCTATTCTTGGTTACATAGGTTTTATTTATACAAGAAATTTTTAATTTAAAATAATCAAAATTATTCTTTTTTCCTCTTTAACAATGTTCTCACCTTATAATATAGTTTAAGGTCTGATACAGCTGAATCTACTTCCTTTACATCTTTTTCCCCTGGATTCTTTGAAGTTCCTGACCTTTTGTCCTTTCAAATGAACTTCATTATTATTTTTTCCTAACTCAATAAAATATATTTTTAGTAACTTAGTTGGGATGACATTGAATAACGAGATTAGTTAGGTAAAATTACCTTTTTTTAAAACTATATTGTCTTTACCTATCCATGAACAATAAATATTACTTCAATTATTTAGATCTGAGTTTATTTGCATAAAAAGTGATTTATGTTTATGTTCATATAGTTCTTGTGTCTGTTTTGGTAGATATACGCTCAGGTGTTTTATACTGTCTAGGTATTTTAAATGGTCTAAAACAATATTGAATAATACATTGAATAATAATAATAACATATTGTAGTTTCTCTATTTTTCACTTCTGATTAAATCTATTTTAATTTTAACTTTGTCTGAGATCATAATTGCTATCTTTGCTTTTTTTTACATACTCAATTCTACTCCTGCCCTTCGTTTTATCTTTGTGTGTATCTTTCATTTTTATAATGTTCCCTGAAAGTAATATATTGTTGAATTCAAATTTTTAATCTACTATCCATATCCATTTTATGGGTAAATTAGTCTCATTCACATTCTAAGCTACAATTACTTGTTGTGTATTTTCCTCCTTCCTATTTTTCCTCACTAGCCTTCTCACTTTATTTACCCTATTCCTCCTCACTCTTCTGCTTTACTTCTACCTGCTTCCTTGACCTCATGTTCCGTAACCTACCCACCCCTCTAAGAGTCCCTCCCTTATTCTCCTCCCCCCACCCTATCCCCTTGCCCTCTTATTTCTTTCTGAATTTAGAAGACATTTATATCCTTCTAGTTATATATGTTGTTCCATCTTTAACCGATTCCTGATGAAAGTAAAGTTCCAGTATTATTCACCCTCCCCCTACTGGCTTCTTCTGTATCAATTTTCCCTTGTATGCCTCATGTGCATGAGATAATTACTCCTTTTTATCTCTCCTTACACAGTTTTATTTTTTTAGAATCACCCCATCATACTCAGCTCAGCCATGCCTTCCTTTCAAACCAGCCAAATAATGATGACAATCATAAAAGTGCTGCTAATATTTTCACATATTTGAAGTAAACAATTTGGCATTGAGTCTGTTATAATTGGTCTTTAATGTCCTGGATGTTATAAGTCAAATTTTCCCTTAATTTCTAGGGCTTTTGTCAGAAAAACCTGAAAGTCTTTGAGTTAATTAAATGAGCTTTTTTTTTTTTTTTCATTCAGGACTACACTTAACTTTGCTGTGTAAGTTACCCTTCGTTGTAACCTACCCTTTTGCTCTATGGAATATAGTGTTCCAAGACCTACAGCCATTCAATGTAGTAGCTGCTAGGTCTTATGATATCCTTATTTTGGTTCCATGATATTTAAATTGATTTTTTCCTTGCTGCTTTGAATATTTTCTCCTTAACCTGGGAGCTTTGAAACTTGGCTATGATATTCCTTTAAATTTTCCTCCTGGGGTCTCTTTCATGGGGTAATCAGTGGATTTTTTCTATTTCTGCTTTGCCTTCATGTTTTAGAACTTCAGGGCAATTTTCCTTTATAATTTCTTGCAATATTGTACCAAGATTCTTTTCTTTTAGTTGTAATTTCCATGTAGAGCAACCATTCTTATATTATTTTTTGCTTTTACATTACTTACATTTCCTAATGTATCTCTCCTCACCGCCCTTTATAACAAAAAATAATCCTTTATAACAAAAAAATTAAAACAGTTCAGCAAAACTATAACATGTTAAAAAGTTTGCCATTATGTACTGTGTTCCATAGTTATAGACACCCACCCTTTCAAGGAAAGGAGATAAGTGCCTCTTCATATCTCTTCTTTGGGGTCATTGTAGTCATTTTAATTTTGGAGCTTTTATATTCAAATATATGTTTTTTGGCTATTCTTTCTATTTATGTTGTCAAAGTCTCATGCATAAAATGGTCCTTATTCTACTTATTTCACTTTTTATCAGTGCACATAAGCATTCACATGCTTCTTTGAATGCATGTGCATTTCTATTGTTATTATTTCTATTGTTAAAGACATCCTCCACAAATATGTAGACTGTCTTCATAAAAATCATATATAGATAGAAAAGGAAAAGATAAGTTTGTAGTTATAGATGATCTCAATTGCCTTTTGTTGTTGTTATTCTACTATTCTGTGATCATTAATATCAGGAATGGCATAAAACAAGGTTATGACATGTTTACCAGTGGTGTTCACCACAATCAAGAAGGAAATCCAATAAAGAGATGGCCAAAAATGGATTAATAATAATAATAATAATAACACCTAACATTTTTGTACAATACCTACTACATGCTAGGAAATATGTTAAGTGCTTTATAAATATTTTTCATTTGATCCTCAAAACAAGCCTGGGAAGTAGGTGCTATTATTACTCCAATTCGTATAGTTGAGGAAGCTGAGGCAAAGTGAAGTTAAGTGTTTATATAGCTAGTAAGTCTCAGGAAGGATTTGAACTCACATCTTCCAGACTCCAGCCTAGCATTCTATCCACTGTATCACCTTGCTACCTCTAATATATGGTTGAGGCACTCCAGTTCCTCCTATTTGTGAATGACATTGTGTTGCAGTCTCAGAACATTGAAAAGCCTCCTAGATGTGGTCCATAATCATTCAGAAGAGAAGAGTTCACAATAACTGTACAACTTAAGGCTTATTAATCAGTATACATACATATACATACATACATATATACATGCATATATGTGTATATGTGTATATCTACGTGTATACACCTACACACACATATATAGATATACACATATACATATATATGTACACACCCATGTTTTAAAGTATCTATATTCCTCTAGTGATGATATATGACTAAACATCATAGAATTCCAAAGTGAAACTGAGAGAAACAAAGAACAATAGAGTGATACACAGCAGGTATAAGCAGGCTACAACACATTGCAAATGAGGAATTCCAAAGAAATAAAAGAGATCAAAAAATAAAAAGATGGATTCATCAAATTGTTGGAGAGTAGGATATCACCAGCAGCCCGTGAAGTCCACTGATACCCTGAATATGTCAAGATAAAACAAGGAAGCATATGTGTCCCTGTTTTATGCCAGCATTTTGAGAGGAAGCCTTGGGTCAACCTTATGAAGGACAATCACAAGTCTCAGAAGATGGGCAAGCATGCATGGGTTGCTATCTGCATCATTGGAGTAAATATCCACAACTCCCTTTAAGCATTTTAGAACCATTATCATAACTAATCAGAGTCCAGCCTTTGACACATACTGGCTTGGTAACCATGAACAAATCATTTAATCAGGTAGTGCCTCAGTCAACTTTCTAAGATTATAAGTTGTAGAGAATGCACTGATTTACATTGATAGAGGGAGTTTAATCATTGGTAGGTCCTTACATTAATGAAATCACAGGAATGACTTTTTTTAAATAATTACTACCAATAATAGAAAGATAAATAGATCATATTCAAATAATTACAACTGGATGATTATTCTTAATTATATTATGCATACTATGTTCAGTATGCATGAAGAAAAGGCAAACTATATTTGCATCTTTATTGAATACTTAAAAACTTGAAGAATAAATATTTAAAATAATGAAAAGAGAAAGGAACATCACAATCTAATTTTATATGTTATTTGGATCTAAAATGATAAAGAATTTTAAAAGAATGAGGACAAATGGTTATTATGCAGATATATAAATTTTAGTTTTTGACTACTTTAGGACTATTGCTTCTATGTAATAATACTCTCTCATAAGGAGTTAATGAACATGAACTGTAATCTCTTCTTGCAAGTCAATTTTTAATCAACATTTGCTATACTATGGCATTATGCAGAATTAAAAAAAAACAACTCCACATTTCTTACTATAATATTCCTGAAGAAAAAGATGTGATAAGAAACACTGATTCTTATCAGAAGTATCTCTAAATGTCTCATCAAGGATCCTGCCTTGGATAATATTTAAATGAAAAATTAAAGTAATAGGGAAAAGTCCAAATTTTTATTTGAATAATACCCATTAGCTTATAAACTGAGATGTATTCTTAAGCCAATTCTTAAGTAATGTCCTAAAATGGTTCTGTCATTCTTCACAGACATGAATGAAGTCAGATTTATTAAATGTGTAGAGGACTGTTTACCCTAGCAAAAAATTACAAGGTGATAAATATGAATAATGTCAAAGTTTAGCTACCACAACCAGTGTTAATTACCCATCCCCGAGTGATTATTAGGAGCAAAAAGGAAATAAAAAATGATAGTTTCATTATATGAAGTGCTGATAATATAAATTGTACATTACAACAGCATAACAGTGCCTCCAAGTGGCATATGTCAAAATTCCATAGGAAAAAAACCAAAATTCAAGATCTTTTACATAGGCATTTAACAACAACAAAACTCTAAATATCACTTTTTTCTGCAGGTTTATATTCTACCTTATTATCTTGTTTTATGAGTTTACCCTATTGAGCTTTCCCATGTGACATTAAAAACCTAAAAATAAGGTATTCTTAAATTCAACTTTCCTTTAAAAGAAATGTACCATTTTTTCTACCTCATCACTCTATAGTCCCATTTAGATTGATTATTATAGCAAAATTAAACTTTCTTGACATTGTGGTGGAACAATCAGTATTTACTTTATTAAATTTTGATGATACAGTCTGGATTCAGTTAGTTATTACTGCTCCCATTTTGTAGGCACATCAATTTGAAGGTTAGCTCACATCTGGCAGATTTGGATGAGGGTGGGGAGAGGAGAGGCAAGAAGAACAAAAGACATCTATACCATCACTATAACTATATTATAACAATGAAAGTAACCTCTCACATATATAGATATATACATATACCTACATGTATAGATCTAAAATATAATTTTGAGGTTTACAAGGTACTATCTCCACAAAAACACTGTGAGATAGTGTAACTACCAGAATCACCATTTTACAGATAAGGAAACTGAGGCTTCATGAGATATATGAAAGAAGTTAATTGCTTTGCCTGTGGTCACATGGCTAGTATAAGTCAGAGATGAGATTCAGTACATAGAAGCTCCAGAGCAGCTAGATGGTACAGTGGATAGAGCACCAGGCTTAGAGTCAGGAAGATCTGACTTCAAATCCAGCCTCAGACATTTACTAGCTGTGTGACCCTAGCCAAGTAACTCAACCTTTATTTGCCTCAGTTCCTCATCTGTACAATAGGGGTACAACAGAGAAGGAAATGGCTAATCACTCCAATATATTTGCCAAAATCCCATGAACAAAAGTCCATGGGGTCACATAGAGTCAGACCCAATTGAACAACAACATAGAAAATACAAAGACTTGAAAATGAGAGTGATGTTGGCAATCCTTCTGACCAAAATTTCACTTTATAGACAAGGAAACTGAGATACAGAGATGTACAGACACTCATCTAAGATAATACAGCAAGGTAGACACCAAATAGGAATCAGAAAGCCAACCTATTTTCCCCCCTATATGCTGTGCTCCCATTCATACTTCAAATCTCCTCACTTCCCTTCAAACAAATGACAACCTTTTCAGGATTTGAAAAGCCCCCCCAACTCAATAAGACTTATCAATCAAGTTTCAGGATACTCAGGAAACAAAATTTGTTGAAGTATAGGAAAATTATATAATCTAGGAAATGCAAGTCCAGCCAAGGAGGTGGGCTGTTTATGCTTTGACAGCAAAGGATCACAGATGAACAGCTGGCATGCTACACTAATACTTGGGGAACGTAAAAAAAGGCTAGAGTAAGACCAACAACACTTTGGGTAGATCTTCTCTTGAGGATTTCTAAGAGATCATGGATAGGAGTCACATAGAATGAGGTGAGGATAGATTTTGCTACATGTACTGAAGGGGAGAATACTCACAACCATAATATCAAGAAGGTGAAGCTCTCTAGGCTTATTAAGGTATGCTGTCCTATGAGCCAAACAACATTAATTGAAGAAAAAAAAAGACTATTTGAGATTTAGATAAAGAACAGACTAAGCTGTTGACTTCATATTTAACCATATGTAAATATGATTACATATCAGGTGTTGAGCAATTCAAACTAACCAGTGAAGCACTAATTATGTGCCCAGCAATATAGTAATGGATACAAAGGTGAAAAACACCATCCCTTTCCTCAAAGAGCTCACATTTTAATGGGACAGCTAAGGTGTAAACAACAAGGAAAATATAGGATATATGTTAAGTGAAAGCATTAGCAGCTAGGGTAGAGGGAAGGTGCAAAATGGGGAATGCTTTGAGTTTAGTTGAGTGGGTTTGAGTTTAGTTGAGTCTTGAAGGAAGTCCAGGAAAGTAAGAAGCAAAGGTACATGGATAAACTGTTCCCGTCATGGGGAACAAAATACAAAGACATGGTGATGGGGGTTGGAATGTCATGTTTTAAGAACTGCAAGTAGGTCAATGTTGCTAGGATGTAGGATTTATGAAGAAGGACAAAGCGTAAGAAGGTTGGAAAGTTAGGAAAGGGCCAGAGGGGGTAGGTTTGGATTTAAATGCAAAACAAAAAGTTTCTGTGCGATCTCAAAGATAACAGGGATATGTGGTATAGAAAAATCTTCACCTTAAAACAATCACCTTGGCAGCTAAATGGAGAATGAATTGAAGAGGGAAACAACTAGAGCTACAGAATCGTTAGAAGGTTTTTTATGCAAAAAATGGATGAAGAGGATTTGAACTAAGCTTGTAGCCATAAGAGTAGGAAAAAGGGGACATTTATAGAAGAGGTTGTGATGGTAAATAAAAAAAACCCACAATATTTAGAAAAAAAGTTTGGATATATGGAATGAATAAGTAAGGAGTCAGGGATGATACTAGGGATGGAAGGCCTGGGTAGCTAAGAGAATGGTAGTTCACTTGACAGTAACAGAGATGTTGGCAAGAGAGTAGGATTTGAGAGGAAAGTTAATGAGTTTTGTTTTGGACATGTTGAGTTTGAGAATACTGTGGGGTATTTCATCCAAGATATTTTAAATACATTTGGTAATATGAGTTGAAGTTCAGGAGATTTATTAGGGTTGAAGATAGAGATCTAGGAATCATCTGCATGGAGTTATAATTGTACTTGGGGGAGCTGATATTACCAAATGAGATAGTACAGAGGAAAAGAGAAGCAGGACCAAAATCAGCAATGGGGAACACCCATGACATGGATGTAGGGTCAGGAAAAAGGAGTGTTCAGAGAGATAGGAGACTAACCAAGAGTGATCAGTGCCGCAAAAATCCCACTAAGGGGGAGTACCCTGAAGGAGATGGTGATTAACAGTGTGATATGTTGCAGAAAGGATCAGGATTGATAAAACACAGTATCTATAGAGAAATACTATAGCTCCCCATATTGTTTTTCAACTGGAATTTCAGTTAGGTTACATTGGAAACAGATAAGGTTCTTAAACTTCTGTCCATGACTTTATTTGGTTTTTGTTTGGAATATTTTAGTAACTGTATTTCAGTAGAATTAGTTCCCTTGTTACCCAATGAATTTAATTTTATACATTTAAAAACATTCTCCCATAAAAGAGTCTATATGTTTCACCATACTGCCCAAGGAGTCCTTAACATGAAAAAGGTTAAGAACTATTAGTTTTTCCTGTGGCTTTTAATATCCAGAGATTTCTACAATCATCAAAATTATAGATGTAGAACTGAAAGCCACCTCTGAGGTCAGATAGTCCAGCCTCTTCATGTTGTATAGAAGGAAACTATGACCTAGATAGGTTAAATAACCAGTGCAAGGTATTAAAAAATAGTGACAGAGCCAAGTTTTGAACCTAGGTCCTTCATCTCCAAACCCAGCACGCTTTCCCTGAGCCAGGCTGCCTCTCTTGAGTTGTTGATTTTATTTTTGTCATCTCCTCTAATCTTTCATAATTATTTCATATCAAATGCAAAATTCTCTGTATGGCATTCAAAGCCTTTTATAATCTAGCCCTCTCTTACCTTTCTAATTTTTTTTTTTACATTTTACTTCCTGCCATCTACTCTTTGACCCAATAACACATGAAGGAGACACTCCATCTTTCCATTCCAGACATTTTCTCTGGCTGTCCAAGACCTGGAATCCTCTCTCTTCTCAGGTTTACCTATTTGTTTCCCTGGCTTCCTTGAAGTCTCAATTAAAATCCTGTCTTTTACACATAGTCTTTCTTCACCCCCTCTTAATTCCCCTTTTCTTCCCCTTTTAAGTATTTCCTATTAATCCTGTATATAGCTTATTTCTATATATTTGTTTCTTGTCTCCCCTGTTAGACTGTGAGTTTGTTGAGCACATGAACTCTTTTGCTTCCTTTTGTTTTCTTAGCATTTAGCATAGTACATGACATATAGTAGACATTTAATAAATGTTTATTGGCTGACTGAATATCAGTCAGACTGAATGTGAAGGGTACCTGATTTCATTCTTTTCTAATTGATGGTTTAACTTTTTTCATAGTCAGATTTGGAGTATATTATGGTGTGAGATGTTGGTCAAAGACAAACTTCTGGCAAACTTTTTTCAATTTTCCCAGCATTTCTTATCAAATGGGGAGTTCTTCCCCAAATACTATATGTTCAAAGTTTATTTCCGTTTTTCTCCTCTTCATCCTTTTCTTATGCCCACCAGGCTCCCCTGTCTCTTATATAAAATAATTACTCTAGCAAGGTTTTCTTTCCCAGCTCTCTCAGAGGCAGTGCACTTCCTTCCTAATTCTTATTCCTTCTCTAACCTCTAATTGCTTTTCACTGCTCTTTTCTCTCTCTCCTGCCACTTCATCTACATCCTTCTCAAAATGAGTTAGCCAATATCAATAACAGGATACAAACATCACTCTCTCTGAGGGGTTAGAATGTACTCATATCCATATTTTAAAATATATTACAGATTTGTGATATATTTACATAGATATGTGGATGTCTTGATAAGCTCAATTTATATTTTTGAACAAAATGTCAAAATATGTACTGACCTGTTTGCTGCTATGTTTTAATACAAATTTCTAAACTGAAATTTACTATTTGCTTTTCCAAACTGTTTTATGGATTGAGCTCCACATTTGAATGCCTGTAGTTCTCATTTTTTATGTCTTATTTTCCTCTAAATTAAATGTCTTTTAACTTACTTGCCAAGATTTCTACCCTTATGAGGTCATTTAATATAATGCATTTTTTTCTTTACTGGTGTTTTTAGTACCTGACAATTTGATCTCATCTCAGAATTTCATTAGTACACAATTTACTCTCATTCCCAGATCATTAATGAGAGTTTAAGTAAGACCAGACCTAACATTTATCCCTATGGTGCCCAAGTGGACATAATGTTGTTGATCATTACTCTTTCTTGCCTGTACATTAGCCAGATTTGAAACCTTATGATGGTGCTGAGAGCCAAACCTATTTGAATTAATTCATGAATAAAATGATGACTGAAATTCAATCAGGAATCAAAGTTTTGCTAAAATTCAGATATACTAAATTACATGGGTCTTTACCAATCTATGAATTTGGTAATTTTTTTTCAAAAGCTTTTCTGGCATGATTTTCTTTTCATGTATTTATTTTCCCCTTAGAAATTCATTTAAATATTTACTCATATTTATATTGTTATAGTTTAGGTATCTACAGTATGTTTTCATATATGACTCTAATTACCTTTTAGTTTTCTAAAAAGTATTTCAATTGTTGTACTCCACCCAAATAAAGCCAGATGGTATGCCCATATAAAAACCTAAATGCATATAATTTTGAAAATCCAGTTAATATTTGTCACATTTTTGATGACTTG
The DNA here is from genome assembly GCF_900497805.2 of Vombatus ursinus. Lineage (NCBI taxonomy): Eukaryota > Metazoa > Chordata > Mammalia > Diprotodontia > Vombatidae > Vombatus > Vombatus ursinus. Next base: position 15,978,872 of record NW_020954594.1, on the reverse strand, counting down.
TTCCCAGAATTAGATCAAGAGACAGACTAGAAAATGAAAAAAAATGATAGTTCTGTATGTTTTCTGGGCTTTTATCATAATAAAATGTAGTGTCACAGAAAATAATTAAGCTAAAAGAAATAATTGAACCAAAAGAAAACACTGTCCCATAAGATATTCTATTAAAGCAAGTTATTATAATTCCTTGTAGAATTAGGATAACTACTTCTTGCCTGGCTATATTATTCTGTGTAATAGAAACAACCATCTTTCCTTTTTTCCCCTTGATTTGAGCATCTTTCTTGCTTGGGAAAACAAAGTAATAAAGGTCAGGAAAAAATAACTGAAAATATCTGTAGTTTTCATATTTGAGAAATTGTGTAGTGTTTTTCAATGATCACAAGCTGCTCTAAGATATGACAGCCCATCTCTTTAATGCCATATTCTCCCAGTGAATCTAGATGACTGTGAACCATGGAATGGCATGATATGCAAAGAATGAGGATTTCAGGTGATCTAAAAGGCAATGAAGAGATTTATCTCCAGTGTAGGAAGATGACTAAATATTGCTCAAGCTACTTACATGTTAGAAGTGGTGGAAACAGCCACATAATGGTCATGCATCATTGGAAGAGGATTTTGTCCAGTTATGTAGCGAGAATAAGAGATGACGAATAAACTGCCCAGGAATTATATTCTTTTCCCTGAAGTATTAATAGATATATAGGAAGGAATCAAGTACATTATATAGATCTTTGAAGAATTTAAGGAAGGAAATGAACAAGAATCAAACAGGATGAAAGTCATGGATAGGTTCAAATATATGCATGAAAGGGAAGTATCTATGGTGTTAGGTCACAGATTCATTAAAGTTCTTGTAATATCATGATCATGAGAATCCATCATTACTTCTAGAGTGTTGCTCTGCAAATGCATTCTACAGTTGGTGTGTATAGTTGTGTATATGTGTCTGTCCATACCTTTGAGGGTACATGTGTGTGCATTTTCACTTCTCTACTAGAACATAAGCTATTTATGCAGCAATAGTATTTTTGCTTGTTTTCTCTACCACCTTAACACCTCATGTGGTGCTGTTCTTTACCTAGTAAAATATCTTCAGTCAGCTGAAGGGTCATAGAGATATGTATCCCCTAATTTCTGACTTGGTCAAATAAAGAAATATAAGTAGTAGTAGTGGTAGTAGTAGTAGTAGTAGTAGTAGTAGTAGTAGCAGTAGTAGTAGTAGTAATAATAATAGTAGTAGTGATAATAATGATAAAAATAGCAGCTAACATTTATTTAGTGCTTACTATGTGCCAGTTACAATGCTAAGTTAATAACATTATTATTAAATTATTTGATCCTCACAACAACCCTAGGAGATAGGTGCTATTATCATTATCATTATCATTTTATGGATGAGAAAACTGAGGCAAACAAAGGTCAAGTGACTTGTCCAGGGTTATGTACCTAGAAATTGTCTGAGGCCAGATTTGAAATCAGGTCTGTCCTTACTCAGGACCCACTGCTCTGTCCATTTCACCACCTAGCTGCCCCACATAAACCATATCATCACATTTTTGACTGACACCATCAAGGTTTACAAAGTGGGCTCACACCCTCTATAATCCACATAGCAAGGACTTCGATTCAGTCATACACAAGGAAAAATCCAATATCTCTCACCCTTCCCCCCAAAAAAATCTAAACATATCTCTGACAAAAATTGGGATGAATTTGCGAGAGTTGTATGACTTATGATTTATACTAATTAAATTTGATTGATTACAGATCAGTTCTTTAGTTTATTCCACATCATAATCTTATTCCAGCTCTTACAAATTACTCATCACTTTCAGAATTTAAAAGAAAATGATGTCTGAAAAGTCTTATCTGAAATTAAAAATGAAAATGGTTGCAATTAACTTTATCAATATCTGATAAGTTTATCATCTCAGATTCAGATTGTATGTACCATGACAAAGTCATTAAGAGTGTGTTAATGCATCGAAAACCCCACATATTATCAATAGTAGATGCCCTTATCCTCAATTTCATCTCAGGCTGAATTCTTTGTATGATCACTTTAATTCTCTGATGCACTTCTGTGGAGTAAAGGCAACTTACCCGACCATGATTTCTCCATCTGAACATACTGGTGAACTGGAATTAGAAAAAGACAATGTGAATGCCTGAATGTGGTCAATTCTTGAGAGGATGGACTTTAAAAAAAAATTCCTCACAATTGCAGCAATAACAATGATGGAACTATTTGTCACCTAAAGACACTATAGTTAAATTACCTAAAGGACTGAGAACACAGAAACTTTGAGTTTAATCACTTGCTCACTCTGCTCACTCATTTTCTACACAGGTGTAATGCATGGAAGAGTTTCACAACTCCTTGACACTCAAAATATTTCCTGCCTAATCACTTTATTCTGGCAATAAGTGTGTCCACTTATGACAGAGTGGAGTCAGGTGCAATAGGGGAAATCTCTTATACATTTTCACCTTGGAATTCCTAGCTTTGGGGCATTCTAGTCCAAAAGGCAAAAGGACAAGTGTCCATTTTTTATAACTTCCCAGACAAAAAGAGAGCACAGCTATTATCTAAATAATTTCTTGACCTCTCTATATCATGTAACATTGTCGGTCAATCCCTCCCTCTAGATACTGGCTAAAGAATTTTATTATAAAAAGTCATTTAAAGAGGCTTAAGGGAAATTTACTTGGGTTCAAATGTTGTCTCTAATTCTCTTCACTCCATGATCATTGTTTGATCTGTGCAAAAATAGGATTCCACAAAGGAAAAAGTACGTAGACACAATTATTTGAAATGAGAGTTTAATTAATCAAGTTAGAAATTATTTCTAGAAAGAGTCCTTTAACAGATGTCCAGAGCAATAGAAGTATAAGCCCAGATGAAATGAAAAAAGTAGCAGATGTGATTGATGAACCATTTTTAGTGATCTTTGAAAAATTATATATAAAGGAAGAAAAAATATATAAAAGGAGAAGTACCCCAAGATTAGAGTAGGACAATGTTTCAATTTTCGAGTAAAGGAAGAGAGTAAAGTTTGTATACCATGAGCTTGTGACCTTCACTCAAATTTCTAGTGAATTGGAGTTAGGGGACCTGAGTTCAAATCACTACCTCTGACTGTGTGACCTTGAAAAAGTTATTTAATGTCTATAGGTCTATGCTTCCTCATCTGACATTGGAGTAGACAATCCCCAAAGGATCTTCCGCCTCTAAATCTATGATTTTATGTGTCAGAGCCAGTACTTGAACCCCCAGATCTTCCTAACTCCAAAACCAGCCCTTTATCCACTATGCTATGTGAAATCTTAACAAATATTTTAAAATATCACCTTCACAAGGATAGTAAGGTGGGGAAAGCATTATGAGTAGTTAGTCAGTAGTTTATCTGAGAAAAGATCAAAGTGGTTTATTAAACTACAAACTCAATATAAGTCAACTCTATAATCCAACAGCCCAAAAGGCTAATGCAAATTTAACCTACATTGAGAGGAATAATATGCCATTGTACTCCTCCCTGGCCAGACTGTGTCCACAGCACAGTATTCAGTTATGAGTCCCACATTTAAGGAAGGACATTTACAAGATGAAGAGCATTCAGAGAAAGGTATGATCATAAGGGGTGAAGGGCCTTATAATAATACCATAGGAAGATGGTTTGAAAAAAAATGAGGACTTTTAACCTGGAGAAGAGATGGTCCAAAGGCTCAGAGAGATAGAAGCATGAAAATGGCTAAAGAGGAAGGCATGGGCCTAGAGAAGGGGCTGAAGTACTGTCTCATTTCCCCAGCCTCCCCTACCTGAAGACCACTCTTCCATTCCATCCATCCCTCAACTTCTCAGGCCAATTGTGGTGGGGGGGGAGGGGAAGGAAAGTTCCTTCTCAAACTGACCCTTGGTATAGCAGCTACATCCTCAAAGGCCCAAAACTCTTAATAAGTAAAATCAAAGTCAATAAATATTCATTATGCTTGTACCAGTCATGGTGCTAAGTTCTGGGGATATAAAAAGAAGAAAAAAAATCCATGCTTAATCTAATAAGAGAGACACCATGCAAGCATAACAACCTTAACTGGCAAAAGCTAAGATATTTTTAAAAGAAATACAACATCTATGAAAGAATCCACCTATCACCTTGTGAATGAGAACCCAAAATGAAAACTGCCAGGAATATTATAGCCAAATTTCAGAGTTCCCAGGTCAAAGAGAAAATATTGCAAGTAGCCAGAAGGAAACAATTCAAATACGATAGAGCCACAGTCAAGATAACACAGGATTTAGCAGCTTCTACATTAAAAGATCAGAGGGCTTGTAATATGATATTCCAGAGGGCAAAGGAGCTAGAATTACAAACAAGAATCACCTCCCCAGCAAAACTGAGTATAATCCTTCAGGGGAAAAAGTGGATATTAAATGAGATAGAGGTCTTTCAAGCATTCTTGATGAAACACCCAGAGCTAAATAGAAAATTTGACTTTCAAATACAAGACTCAAGAGAAGCACAAAAAGGTAAACAAGAAAGGGAAATCGTAAGGAACTTAATAAGTTTAAACTGTTCACATTCCTACATGGGAAGATGATATTTATAACTCATAAGACTTTTCTCATTATTAGGGTAGTTAGAAGGAGGATATATAGACAGAGGTCACAGGTGTTAGTTAACTATGGAAGGATGATATGTAAATAATAAAATTAAGGAGTAAAATAGGGATGTACTAGGAAAAAGAGAATAGGGTAAATTATCTCACCTAAAAGAGGCAAGAAAATGCTTTTGCAGTAGAGGGGAAGAGGGGGGAGGTGAGGGGGAGTGAGTGAACCTTACTCTCATCAGAATTGGCTCAAAGAGGGAATAACATGCACACTCAATTGGGTATTATAAATCTCTCTTACTATACAGGAAAGTAGGAAAGGAAGGGGATAAGAGAAAGGAGAGGGGGATTGATAGAAGGGAGTGTCAATTTGGGAAGTCAATAGTCAGAAGCAAAACACTTTTGAGGAGGGACAGGGTGAAAGTAGAGAGAGAGCAGAATAAACAAGGGAGCAAATAGAATGGAGAGAAATAGTTAGCAATAGTAACTAAAAAAAATTTTCAATAAGTTTCTCTGATAAAGGTCTCATTTCTCAAGCATATAGCAAATCGAGTCAAAGTTATTAAAATAAGAGCCATTCCTCGATTGATAAATGATCAAAAGATATGACCAGTTTTCAGATGATGTAATCAAAGCTATCTATAGCCACATGAAACAAATACTCTAACTCACTATTGATTGGAGAAATATAAATTAAAACAACTCAGAGGTACTACCTCATACCTATTAGATTGACTAATGGGACAGAAAAGGTAAATGACAAATGTTGGAGGGGACATGGAAAAATGAGACTTCAATGCACTATTGGTGGAGTTGCAAATTGATTCAACCATTCTGTAGAACAATTTGGAACTATGCCCAAAGGGCTATAAAACCATGTATACCCTTTGACCTAGCAATACCACTACTAGGTCTGTATCCCAAAAGAGATAAAAAAAAAAAGACAGAAAAGGACCTATATGTACAAAAATATTTATAGAAGCTCTTTTCTGGGTGTAAAGAATCAGAAGTTGAGGGGATGCCCATAAAGTGGGGAATAGCTGAATAAGTTGTGGTATGTGATTATTATGAAATACTATTGTATCATAAGAAATGATGAGCAGGATGCTCTCAGAAAAACCTGGAAAGACTTGCATGAGCTGATGCAAAGTGAAATGGAATGTGTACAAATTAATAGCAATATTGTAAGATGATCAGCCATGAATGACTTAGCTATTCTCACAATACAATGATTCAAGACAGCTCTAAAGGACTTATGGTGAAAAATGTTATCCATTCCCAGTAAGAACTGATGCTCTGAATACAGATTGAAGCACACTTTATTTACAGATTGGAGCATACTTTTTTTTTACTTTATTTACTTTATTTTTCTTGAGTTTTTTTTCTTGTCTATGTTTTCTTTCACAACATGACTATTATGAATGTTTTGCATGACTATATATGTAAAACCTATATGGAATTGCTTGCCTTCACAATGGGGTGGGGGGGGTGAAGAGGGAGGAAGGGAGAGAATTTGGAAGTCTAAGTTTTTAAAATTAATGTTAAAAATTATTTTACATGTAACTGGGTAAAAATAAAAGATTAAATAAAAGAATAAAATAAAAGAAATACTACATCTAAATATCATGATGAACATGGTAAGAAAAGTAAGGACTAAAGTTAGGGTTTAAAATTGTGATGTATAGAAAGTTCAGGAGACATGGTATCTTAGTAATTAATCATTTTATAAGTCATGCTAGCAATAATAAAAGGAGTCAGTGACATTCTCGAATACCACAGACCCCTCATAGAACCTACTCAAAGCTTATATGTCCTTGGAAGAGTGGGTATTCCTGAGGGTGACAACCAACTATGACAGATTAACAATATGAAGAATGAATATTATAATAAGAGATGGACCTATTCTAATGAGGGTCTGGGGTTATAACTTTGATTATGTCAATTACTTCCAAATCACCCCCAGCCTTGGGCAATCTAGACAAAAGATCTAGCCCCCTCTGCAAACCTGCCTGAGTGGAACACAGTGAGCCAAAATTCACCTTAGATTAAATTTTTTCTAAGATTTTCTGGTTGGGTGTGGCAACAACTTCACCTAGATGAGATAGTCTAGGTGGGGTAAAACTTTGGGAAAGGGCTGCTTTCCCCAATAATTTGTTACTTAATAATCATTTTCTTCAAAATCCAAAATAAATAGTAAACTCTAGCTATATAAAACATCAAAAAAGTTTCTTCTACAGAAGTTATAGTTACAGTGAGTATACCTTTAAGAGCCCAATGGAATATTATTATTGTTTTGCACTTAAAAGAAGAACACTATAAGGGACAGAAGATCCAAGATGAGAAAGATAACAGAAATGTAGATAGAAGAATATCAAGAGAAGTAAAGAAGAAGAGCAACTGAATAGAAGGAAAAAGTGCCCGTCTCTGACAATAGCAGAGGAGGAATGGCTTTTCATTATTAATAATGAAATTATACGGTATACTAGTACCGTAATCACTTAATGCAGACAAATAAGGCCATTTATGTTGTCAGAAACACTTTATTATGTTTCTAGTTTAAGAAAAATGCCGTGTGTATTTTTTTGAATAAAATGAGTAAAAAGCTAATTTATTTGAAGAGAATATGTCCATGACATGGTGAACAACCTCATTTACCAAAAAATAGCCCATGTTGAAACATCATTAATTTTGGTAGAATACGTGTTCTTTTTAGGCTTCATTTTTTGTTTTAACCCTTTTTCTTAGCCTACGTAATTTTCCTTCTGTTCTGCTCCTTGATAAAAGATATTAAATAAATGCTAATGAATTTTCCACTGAAAAATGTGATGTTTCTTTTTTATCTTTCTCTCAAAGAATAGAACAAAAATTCTCCCTATTCAGTTTTATTGAAAGACTCACCAAGAATTTCATGTGAAGACAATGGAATCTAATATAATAAAAGTACAAATGTTTTCTTTGAATAGAATTAAAATTCAAACAGCTAAATATTCCTAGAGTTATCTGATATTTGAATTAAAGGAATATAGACAGTTATTTTTAGTTAGTATTTATCTTGTTCTTCTGCTATTATCTTTCAATCTACCACATTCAATAAATGATAGTACTAAGCTTGCAACTACCAAAATTACTTGGGATATTGCAAAGTTCCTTTAATGACCTTAAACTTCTCCCTATAACATAGGTCCATCTTTTTAATAACAAGATTCCACTGGTGTTGTTGAATAGTTGTAAATGATGGAACACGCCCAACAACTAAAATCACATATCACACAGGGGGGCAAGGGAGAGAGTAGAGATTAATTTATTGTGAGCAATGGGTTCCAAAGGAAAATTGATGTAAAGAGTGTCATCAAAAAAAAAAAGTCTGACCAAAAAAAAAAAAAAAAAGATGGGCTACAAATATGGAAAGAATGAGGGAAGACTCTGTGCTCTGCTGTTATACTTGAAATATCAAGAGAAAGGTCTACCACACTGAGTAGGCTACATGGTGAACTTACAGGAAGGCATTGGCAAGTCTTACAGGATAAGTGGGTTTTCAGTTGTTTGACTGGAGGAAAAACCCATAATGACAAAACTATAGGTCAATCTGAGTATTGGGGTATTTAATTAGGAAGTACTTGTGAGGGTACTATATCTTCAACATTGTTATTGTTGTTCAGTTGTGTTTGACTCTTGGTGACCCCATCTGGGGTTTTCTTGGCAGAGATAGTAGAATGATTTGCCATTTCTCTTTTCAGCTGATGAGGAAATTGAGGCAAACAGGGTTAAGTGACTTGCTCTGGGTCACACAACTAGTAAGTGTCTGAGTCCAGATTTGGCTCTAGGCCCAGCACTCTATCAACTGCACCACCTAGCTGTCCCATGTTCAGCAAGTCATCTACTAAACACAGGTAGAGTTTTAGCATATACTCTAATATGTGAATCTATGGACTAGAGTAAGATCAATTTATGTTCAGGGAAGCAAAGAACATTCTTCTGCAGTGGACATTGGCTACTTATTTTATTTGTAACAATGGGAGCAGGTAAGCTTGGTGAAAAGAAGAATTGTTGTCCCTAAGGCAATATTATAAAGTAGGCAACATTTTCTTTATCAACATCCCACCTCCCTTTCTGTACCCATTTATCCCTAAAGCACACAGTACTCTCAAGTTCTCCTCAAGTTTTCCAAAGCTCAGGACCCTTCTCTTCTCAGCAAACTCCAAAATGACTTGTCATTTATTCAGCAAACATTAAACCCTTGCTATGTGCCAGGCACTGTGCTAAAATCCAATATACTTTCTGCCCCAGCCTAATCAAAACATATAGTCTTTTCTTGTGTTGGGAAATTTAGAAGGAAATCTCAGGGGAGTCACTGACTTATTGCTATGTTGAATAGTAGAGTGTATACTATTTGCACTTCAAAAGAAGAATTTATTAAACTAAAGTTATCTTTATTTGGTTAAATGTATAGATATGGTATCATTGAACTGGAAGTCATTTTGAGGACCCTTAGCTACTATGCTATACTTCCCTTCAGAACAACAAAGACCAATTGGTTTGAGACCCTATACCTGAAAGAATTTTCATCCTTGTTTTATAGTAGTCATTGATTTCTTTCTAATGTACCATAGATAGATTTATACTCCTTTCCTTGGTCCTTCAGACAATTGAATTACAAATTAGTTACAGTAGCTTAAGTATCCTGATAAAGGAAATAAAATTTATAAAGTGTTTTTGTTTTAGCCAAGGCTTCAGATGTCCTTTTGATTAGAATATGAAGAGGAGTGCAAATAAAGAGTCAATTTCATTTTATTTGTCTTTCAGAACACAACCTATTGTTTTTCTTCCCAGTCCAATCTCATTTTCTATTTCTTTCAGCAAATAGCTTTCAGACACACATAGGGTAGCTTGATTGGATATATAAACCACTTTGTCCTTGTCTGGAAAAATTTATGGTGATCCTCTTCAGAAATATATAACTGGAGCTTAATTCTTTTGAATCTGATATTAATCTAAACTTGTAATATTCATGTCTAGAACTGTGATAAAACTTTTTGAACGTTACTGCAAAAGTATTTGCATCAGGAGATTTATTGCACATTTAAGGTTCTCTATAACTAAATGTTGCCACATCTTATATTACTCTTCTCCAAGTTCCCTTTTGTTGTTGTTGTTTGTTTTTTTGTGAGGCAATGGGGTTAAGTGACCTGCCTAAGGTCACATAGCTAGTGAGTGTCATGTGTCTGAGGTCGGATTTGAACTCAGGTCCTCCTGACTCCAGGGCCAGTGCTCTATCCACTGCACCACCTAACTGCCCCCAAGTTCCCTTTGGTACAGCCAAACTGAAATACTCTCTATATCCCATGTCCCATCCCCAATGTAGAATCACAATTAGGGTTTTGAAGGGGCACATGAGCAATAAAGAGTATACCTAGATCATGAGTATAATCTCTCCTTTATCCTTGCAAAGATAGAGGAAAAAATAGGAATATCATGGTGACTGGACATCGAGTACAGTTATTTGGGAAGATTTATACTTTATGACAACATAGGATAGCTGAGGACCATGAGGTGAGAGAAAGGGAAAGTGGTCAGGTAGGAAGTAAACATGCTTACTAGATGAGCATGACAAGATGACCATTAACAAAGACTCATTTTCCCCATGTCGGTTGTGGCAAATATGTGTGAACATGCTTGCATGTTCTCTATGAACATGTTCTCTTCTCCCCACTTCCCCTATTAAATTCCCACCCATCTTCTGGAATCTGAAATTATATATCTTCTTCTTAATGAAGATTTTGTGGTCTATATTCCCAGTAACAATTACCCCCACTCCCCAACAACATCCTTACTTTGTTTTGCATATGCTATATACGCAGGAGCCATCATTATTCCTTTTTCTTTATCTAAGATAGCTATCTCCTAGTTTGGTGTAAACTCGGAGGGAAGTGAGAATGTTATCTAAATCTTGATAAGAATCCTATGAGGTTCTCTAGGTATTACTATCCCCATTTTACAGATCCAGCAACTGAGATAAAATGCCTTGCCTATGATCACACAGTTAGTAAATGTCAGAGATGGGATTTAAATCAAGCTTTCCTGACTTGTAGGTCTAGCATTTTTTCAACTACGCAGTGCTGCCTGTACAGTGTCTAACCATTTTCTGACCAACATTGATCAGCCATTATTAAAAAACCTAGACTCACTCTGGAAAAAGTTTTCAAACAATGGATATGACTAATGTTTGGAAGGTGGTTGAAATGTGTCACCTTGCGACTCAGATATTGCCAATCAGTGCAAAACTCCACATTTCAAAGGAATAATTTCTACAAGTAAATTCTGTACCTGAGACTCAAAAAGCAATAGAATAAAAGGCATAAATCTTTGAATTTTGACATCTTTGAAGCATCCTTACATATACCTTACATAGGGCTGGTATCTTTAGCAAAGGGGGAAAAAGTACACTGCAATAATAGGACCCCAAGAGCCTTAGCTGGCAGTATCAAAGAGAGGTCATAGAAAAAGATTTGGACACATGAGAGGATAAGGATTAGTGAGGACAACCGTGCAAGGAACAGCTGAAAGGAAGAAAATTGTCTACAAAGACCTCACCATCCAGTGAAAATGAAGAAGCTAAAATTGTTCCAGCAGAAAACGAATAAGATTTTCCCACTGCCTGGGGCCCACTCTGGTAACAAATCAAGTCTTTAGGGAAACAATTCTTTCAGAAAATTATGGGAGTACATTATATAACAATAACATTATAAAAAGAATAAAGGAATGAGAGCCAAGCTTGTATGTGCATACCTAAGTGTGTGTGCTTGTATATGTGTGCATGTATACGTGTATTTGCTTGTAGTTCTAGATGAGGAACAGCTAAGCCCCAGACTCTAGTCTATAAAAATTCAACTGATCTATGACTTATAGAGAGATATTATCAGAATCAATTTTCTTTCTTCTTCTCATGATTCCTGTATCTAGGGAATTGGTACTGATTGGACAATCATAGAATTGTGTATCAGAACTAAAAACGATGTTAGAGGTCAACAAGTCCAATTCCTTCATTTTGCAGATGAGGAAACTGAGGCCCAAAGAGGTCAAGTGACCTACACAGAATCACATAATAGGTAATGTGTCTGAATCAGGATCTGAACCTATATCCCTAAGTCCATTGCTCAACCTACAATTCCACACTGTCCCAATCCCTTTTTATTTTCTTCATGGAACCTTATTTCTTTGCAGGTCAAGCAATCAACAGTCAACCCTCATGGAGTAAATAGAATCAGAGAGGAGACTGTTGAGACTAAGAGAAATGATTATTAATAATCAATGATTTGGAGAGATTCAGATTTCAGTCAAATGACTTTTCCTTTTATTAGAATGTTGGCATTATTAATAAAATGCTTAAATTACTCAGAAATTATGTCTCTTAAACCTTTTTAAATGCCACAAGACCAAGAATCAAGGCATGCACAAAAAGATGTAAAAGGCGATCAGTAGTAGTGATACTGACCAGAAGTATGGCAGCAGCAAAAATATCTGCTGTTGGGCTGCCAGCATTGAAGAGTCCTTGGGATGAGAAGGGAATGTGGTTGTAACTTATTGTAGCACTGGTAGAAGCAGGCAGAAACAAGATAGATACATATTGGGCCAATAAAATCAACATTGACATATCAATCAACAGTCAATCAACAAGTATTTATTAAGCACCCTCTGTATTCCAGAAACTACACTAAGTGCTAGGGATAAAAACAAAGGCAAAAGACAGCCCTTGCTCTCAAGAGGCTCACAGTCTACTGGGAAGACAACATGGAAATCATGTACAAACAAGATATATACAGAATCAATTGGAGATAATCATCAAAGGAAAGGCACTAGTATTAATGGAGACTAAGAATGGTTTGTTGTAAAAGGTAGAATTTTAGCTGACACTTGAAAGAAAGCAGGGGTAGGAGGTAGAGAAAAGCAGGGAGTGTATCCCAAGTATAAGAGATAGCCAGTAAAACTGCCTAACATCTAGAACTGAAGTTTCTTATGTGAAGAACAGAAAAGTGGCCAGTGTCACTGGATCATAGAATATGCTCCAGTAGTAGGGGAGTAAGATGTAAAAAAGACTGTAAAAGGATGACAGGGCATCGGGCAGGTTATGAAGGGCTTTGAAAGCAAAAACAGAGTGGTTTATATTTGATCTTGTAACTGATAGCCCTGGAGTTTATTGAATAGAGAGATGACACCATCAGACCTGCCACAAATCAATACTTTAGTTGTGGTGATAGCCTGAATCATTCACAAAAAGAATCATGGATTAAGAAATCACAGCGCCTTGGTTCTGGTTCTGTCTCTGCTATTAACTACCTTGAGTGAGTTATTTCATCTGTCTCTTCCTAAGTTTACTCATCTGCAACATAAAATGGTTAGATGAAATGATCTCTTCAATCTCATTCATCTGTAACATTCTAGCTTTTGCACTGCCTGTGCCCAACTGAATGTATTGACAGACCAGCTAGTCAGTGTTGGGGTACATAGACTAGGGCTATGGAACAAAATGAAGTTAAATACCTCTTTGAGCCCATACTTTGGATCTCATTAGCATAATGTTCAAAGAAAGCTAACTGAGCAAAGACCAGATTGAGTGACTGCACTGTTAAACAGTTCACCAAATGGTACACTTGTAGTCTAAAAGAGTTAATGTGCCACCCTTAATAGGTTACATGCTACTGGGGAATGAATTAGACAATCAGGAGAATCAAGATCAATGACTCTCCTGCAAGGACATCAATTGTGAGGGTAATTAACTAAACCCTAAACCGAAGAAGTTCAAAAATTGAAATGTTCTCCAACGCATTCTTCCATCACTAATCATTGCTGTACCTTAATGTACAGGATGGAGTTGTGATTGAGTATCACAGTTTTGACAATTTAATGAACAAAAGATGAAACACAGTATATCCTATGGAGAACAAAGCTACAAAGTTGGACTCCTATTTATCAACAAATGCATTAGGAATTCTCCATTGTTATCTTATACATCAATAACATTATAAGGTTTTTTAAAGTCAGAAACAAGTGTCAAATCCATGTGCCTGTGTCTATAATACTGGGTGACGGAAATCTAAACCCCAAATTCTTGTCTACAAAATTTAGATTGAACTATGACCTAATTGCATGAGCTATTAATAGGTTCAGAGCTACAGTCCTTAATCAGATATAAAAACTCATTGAAATCAATAAAGTATTCACTTGAATATACCATAGTTCCCAAATGACTCTACTAATAGTATGCAGCTTTTTTTTTTTTTTGCTTATAGGCATCATTTAAAGTAACCACACTGCTGAAATCATTCAGTAATATTCTAAGAACCTTGAAAAACAGAAGGAAACAACAGCTCTGGAACTGAAATGTAAATTTGTTTTTCTTGAGAGAAAAATAGATTGACTTTTGACAAGAGGAATGATTTAGATTATACTTCTATAACTACAGTATGAGAAGTACAGACAGGGGCTCTCTCTCTTATTCTCATGTTTGCTCCTAGTTCCAAAGCCTAAGGTTTGCAGATTCTCCCAATTTTTAGTACCATCTCCCTAATGTAAGATGAAAACAAATATCTATCTTCTTTTCCTCCTTCCTTCCTCCTACAACTTGTGGGTTCTATTATGTGGCTAATATTTGGAAAGTGACATATTATAAAATTATACGATACATTTTATTATATAAGCAAGACATTCAAAAGAAAATAAAATGTTGGGTTGGTCTAAGGGGCCTTCTAGCCTTTAAATTCTATGGATGAACTTTATTTTCCTATTGGTTACCTACAACCACAAACGTGAAGGTATTATATAGGAACTGTTGGAATATATGATTATCAATTAATGTGATGTGATTTTATCAATAAAAACCCTCCCCTGAAGTCCTACTTCAATGTTTCATCTTGCTGAAAAAGAAAAGTTGGTTTCTTGCAGACTATGTCATGATGCCTGGTTATGACATGTCCAATCAAGCTGGAAAGTCTTTGAAAATATCCCTTGGTTATGAACTGTATACCTCCCATCCGAAGACTAGACTTTCTCCTAACAGCAAATATTTATATAGAGCTTTAAGTTATAGAAGATGTTCTACATATATTATCTAATTTAGGCCTCACAATAATACTGGAAGGGAGATGCTATTATTATCCTTGTTTTACAGCTGATGAAACTGAGGCAACAAAGGTTAGGTGATTGCCCAGGTCACACAGCAATCAAGTGACTGAGGCTAGATTTTAATTCATGCCTTCCTAACTCCAGGCCCAGAAATCTATCCACTGCCTGTATTTTAGCCATAGAAACTCGTGAAATCATCTATTAAGCCTTGAAGGTATTCATACAGATAAAATCTCTGACCTTTTGAAGTATGGAAGTATCAAGACAAATGATTTGCATTTGTCTGTACACTCATTAGCCTTTTAGAACTTTGAAGAAAATGCATCACTTCCACACACTACACTGACTTCTAAATTGATTTCTGAGTTTAATTTAAATTTTTAACACTAATGAGCAAACATTTCCCACGGTGTCTTCTCCAGTTGTTCAGACTAGGCAACCAAATATCACTTCAAACTTTAGTCACAATTTTCCCGACTTCATTTTTCTATAGTCTTTCTTTCCATCATTAATCCTTGCCCCAAGAATAAGAAGAAAGGGAAAGGAAGGAGAGATCAAATTGTCATAGCCAATCTCCAAAGAAAAGCCTTTTATACACTTTTTTTTCTCCTGAGAAGTAAAAGAAAACATAATCACTATCAGACACAGTATAGAAGCTTTTTATAAAATAATAGTAAATAACAACAACAAGAATAATAGCCTTTCTATAGCACTTTAAGACTTACAAAGCACTTTATTAATATCTCATTTTGAGACGGCTAGGTGACGCAGTGGATGGAGCACCGGCCCTGGAGTCAGGAGGAACTGAGTTCAAATCCAACCTCAGACACATAACACTCACTAGCAAGTGACTCTGGGCAAGTCACTTAACCCCAATTGCCTCACCAAATTTTATATATATATATATATATATATATATATATATAATGTGTGTGTGTGTGTAATTTATATATATATATATAATATATATATATATATGTAATATATATATATATATATATATATTTATATATATATATATGTAATTTATATCATTTTGTCCTCACAACAAACCTGGAAGTTAAGTACTGAATTGGTAATGAATCTGAGGCAGATAGAGATTAAGTGAATTGCCCAGGGTCACAGAGCTACTAAGCATCTGAGGCCATATATGAGTACTAGTCTCCCTGATTCCAGATCCAACACTCTCTTCTGTACTGCCTAGCAGCCAATTAACAGTTAAAGGAGATCTATTCAGGGAGTAACAGAGATAATCTATACACATCCTTAAAGGCCCACTTGCTGTCTTGTTTGTACTTAAAAGCTTCCATCAAGAAGGAACCCACCATCACCCAACGTATCCTATTGCACCTTTGGATAACTGTCAGGTAGTGTTTCCTTATGTCAAGCTTAAATACAACTCTTTGTAACCTCCATCCATTGCTTTGCCCTCTGAGGCCAAGCAGAACAAATCTAATACCTCTACCTCAAGACAATCGATTAAAGAGCACAAAACATCTATCTTCCATGCCACGCCCCAAGTAGCCTCCCCAGATCAAATTTCCCTCCTTTTCTTCAAATTATACTGATAAGGAATGTTCTTGAGGCTCTTCACCATCTTGGCTGTCCTCGTCTAGACACCCTCCAGTTTGTCAATGTCCTTCCCAAAATACAATAGCTAGAATTGAATGCAATACCTTTAAGTACAATCAGAGCTGGGCAGAGTACAGAGACAATAAAGCCAGTCATCCAGTCAGTAAACATTTATTAAGTGCCTACTATGTGCCAGGAACTACAATAGTTAGACACTGAAGATACAAATAAGAAAAAGACAGTTCCTGCCCTCAAAGAGCTTACAATTTAACAGAGGAAGACAATACACAAAAGGAAGCTGAAAATGTGGGGGGAGAGGGTTCCCAGAGTTCAGTGAAGGGCTATGATGTTCATGGAGTCCAAAGGTGACAGCTGTTGGGAAACAAAGTCAGCTGAAAACTTTGAGGCTTCTTCAAAGAGAAGTTTTGAGAGGAATTTATTGCTCTGCCCTCCAGCCCTCTAATCAAAGGTGGGTAGAGGCACCCAAAGATACCAAAGAGATAATGAATATCAGAGATGAATCAGTGGGCTTATTCTGGGAGAGACATGATGTTCACAGAGCTGAAATCTCTCTTCCTGGATCCTCTGCCTCTCTTGATGCAATCTGAGACTACACTACTTTTCTCCATCACTACATCTCTCATACTTACATTTCATGCTGAGTCAATCCACAAGCCTCTCATATTCCTTCATGTGATGCACACAACAACACCAGGAAATAGATTCTATTATTATCCTCATTTTACAGTTGACAAAACTGAGACAGACAGAGTTTAAGTGACTAGCCCAGGGTCACACAGCTAGTAAGTATCTGAGACCAAATTTGAACTCTGGTCTTTCTGTATCTACGTCCAGTGCTCAATCCACCATAGTACCTAGTTGTGCTAAGGAAGGGAATCAAAGTGGGGAACCTGAGACATCAATGAAAATAATAGATTTCTAGAAGGAGGAGAAATGAGGTCGATAGGAGAAGGGAAGAGGAAGGATGGAATAGGAGAAAAGAAGCTTAAGAAAAGCTTTGTATTCTTTACAATTTTCCCTATAAGCAGCCTTCCTCTTTGCCAACCTCTTTCTCATGGACCCCTTGAAAAGAAAATCTACAAGTGAAACTACAAGTATATTGCTAAGCAAAACAATTTATTTTTCATACTCTAAGGATTTTCATTAGAACATTTTAAGCATCTATGAATTTTCATTTGACTTTAAAGTGCATCTGTTTCTGGATAAGAATGCTTTTTACCATTAAGAGTTGCCTTTGTTTAAAAAAAATACCCCTAAAAAGTTAATTTTAATATTAGATTTTTTAACTCAAGAAAAAATAAAATCACAAAAGCTTATCTGGTCTAGTCATGACTAATTTTAACTTTATGGTATAAAGCAACTTGGAAGTCCCCCAAATTCACAGGAGGTACAAAAGAACTAGGGAAAATTAATTTTTTTAAGTTTTTATAAGACCTTAAGTGGGACTGGTTAAAATAAATCAGAAAATGCAAAATCACACATGTTCCTAGAATAGTTTGGCATAAAACCATAATATCAAAGTTTATTCATCATGCTGTAATTCCTTTGTCTGCTATAATAGAGCATTTTAGCATTGACCAGCCATCATTGTTAGGCTCTTGAACATTTAATTACCATTCCAGATAGTTTGTGTTACCTACACTGACACTTCTGCCTTCAGGAAAATGAAAAACTAATGTGTCCATTTCCTATGTGGATATGATTAACTTTGTAACACTAGACATAGGAAAGTAATTTATGCTTAATGGTAAATCCCACCAGCTTTCAGTCACTCCAGGCTAAGAAGTAAAACTCAGTTCTTGTGTGTCTATGGAACTATATTAATTTCTGCAAGGCACAATGGATTGCACTGGTGCTAATGAAGTGAGTCCCAGTTCCTGTGTTAGGTAGTCAATTAGAAGCCATGACTCAGGCTATAGAATCAGCCTCATCATACCATATTCTTTCAATGCAATTTAATTATATTCCATTCAATAGGGACCTACCACTTTCTAAGAACTGGGGATACAACGACAGACACCAGAAACAAAAGAACCAATAAGCAGTCTCTGCCTTAATTTTGTGCAGTTATTAAAGATCCCCCCAGTTTGCTAACTCAATTGTCCTTCTAGTACAGACAAATGGAGGGTCCTGAGAGAAAGGCCCTCCTAGGTAACACTGAATGATAAAGGGAAATTCCTATGTGAAAAGATCAAGAGAATCTATGAAAGATTGAAGGAAATAAGAGAAGTACCTCATGATCAGAGAAATGAAAATACTGTCCTGATTTTGTACTTCCTTCATCTTGTGGTACTTCTCCCATCTCCCTGGATCTTCATTGGCCCAGTTCTTCTCTATAGATATTTACAGACCATCTCCTCAGTGATCTATTCTAGAATTTTCCCAGGAATCAAAGTCAAGTTCACTGCTCTACATAGATTGCAAACTATAGGCCAGAGAGCTAGACTTTTATTGCTGGGAAATTTTTACACAGATCATTAAAGAGATGGCTGGCAAACATCTACAAATAAAGAAGAGAATTTTTAAAAAAATCAAAGATTTATTAAGAACAAGTCATTCCAAGCTAACTTTGTTTTCTTTTTCGTTATCAAGATAACTAAACTTACAGATGTGGGGCCTGCCATGGATATAGTTTATCAAGATTTTAACCCAACTTTTGATAAAATATGTCAAGTATTCTTGTGGAGAAGATTAAAATATATGGAGTGCATCATAATATAGTAAGATGGATTCAGTACTGGTTGGATGTTTAGAATCAAAGAATGGATGGTATATTTTAATGTCAACCTGGCAGGAAGTCAACAGTGAAGTACCCTGGGAATTGTGCTATTTAACATTTTTTTATCAGTGACTTGGCTAAAGGCATAATGGTGGGAGGAATTGCTAATACACTATGTTATTGTTATTGGTAACATAGTTGGGATTCAAAAAGATCATGAAAGTCTAGAGCACTGTGCTGAATCTAATGAAATTCAGTCTTGATAAGTATAACTCACAATCTGCTTCATGAGTACAAAATGAAGAGGGCATAGGCAGCTAGATGGTATAGTAGAGAAAACGCTGGATGTGTATTCAAGAATACTTAAGTTCAAATCCTCTCAAAAACAGTAGCTAGCTCTGTGACCCTGGGCAAATCATTTAACCTCTCAACCTCAGTTTCTTCATCTGTAAAATGAGGGTAACAGTAACATATACATTACAGAAGTATTGTGAATATTAAACAAGATAATATATATGAAGTGCTTTGTAAACCTCAAAGCATCATATACATGATAGCTATTATTATTATTAAACAGAGTAAAATCAGTTTGGGGAGGGGAGGCAGAAGGAAAATGAAACAAAAGCAGTATTAGTTAGCAATTCCCAAAACTAATACGATCTTGATCTTCATTAAGACAAGGATAGCTTCCAGGAACAGAGAGGCAACAGTGCTACTTCACTTTGTCCTCATCAGATTTCATTTGGAAAATTGAGTTCAATTTTGTTCACTGAAGAATAAGACCATTAATATGTACTAAAGAGTGTCCAAAGAGTAGTATTGTAGTTAAATGAATTCTGGATCTGAAGTCAAGGAAATCTGAGTTCAAATCCTGCCTGAAGATATTTACTGGATGCATGACTGGCCATGTCACTTAACCTTCTCCCTAGGTTTCATCATCTTTAAAATGAGTATGATAACAATAGCACCTACTTCATAGATATGTTGTGAGAATCAAGTGAGTTAATACACGTCACTGCTTTTAAACCTTAAGTGTTAGCTATTAAAGGGTCTTGAACCCATGTCACATGAAAACCAGCTGAAACAACTTAAGATGTTTCCCCTGGAGAAGACTCAGTGGGCACATGATACCCTCTGATCAGGTGCTTTCAAATATTATAAGACTGTCATACGGAAAACGAGTTATCTTCTGGGTCCCATGTGACAGAACAGTAATGCGTGAATTTGCAAAGAAGCAAATTGAGTCTTAATGTATGGGAAAGCTTCTAAACAATTAGGGCTTTCTACAAGAAGAAACTAAATTCAACTTATCAGGTCTATTAAAGTGGGGATTATTTTCATTTTTAGGTTAGACTAGATTGTCACTAAAGTTCCTTCCAACTCTCAAATACTGTGACTCTGTAAGATTCTCTTGTATATTAATGAAGGTGTAGGTCTGAATTTGGGAAAGAGGACATGAAAATGGAGATTTAGGGTGTCCTAAAAGTCTTAATGCCATTTTAGTCTATTAAATATTAAAATAACACTAATACTTTGGGGACAGCAGTATATTTTAATGTCTTAAGGTGCTGCCAACTACTGAGACTTTTGGGATACGTGGTGTATTTTAAATACCTTGAAGCCCTGCTTTCTGGTAAATGGATCCAGTTCAGCAATAAAGGCAAAGTAATCAACTAATCACTTATTCTCAATGGCTATATGGCCCACCCAGCACCAGAGGGTGCCATGGGGTTTAAATCAAGTTGTCATGGCTCTCAGACAGCTGACTTTCTCTCTCTCTCCTTTGCCTCTCTGCCCCTTTGTTTATCACAATTTTTGCATCCTTACTGTGTGATTTTTATCCAGCTACTATCTTGGCTTGATTCCTTCCAATTCATTCAAGAAAACTCCATGCTATATTCCATCCCAGTTACATTTCCAATAAAGTCATTGGCACTTTATAAGCATTTCTTTAATATTTGCCAAAAAAAAAGACTTCATTGAATAAATATATTCAAGAA
This sequence comes from Vombatus ursinus, assembly GCF_900497805.2. NCBI lineage: Eukaryota > Metazoa > Chordata > Mammalia > Diprotodontia > Vombatidae > Vombatus > Vombatus ursinus. The sequence continues at coordinate 15,957,830 of NW_020954594.1, read as the reverse complement.
ATCAAGACAAGCTTAGAAAATGTGATTCTTTCCACAGACCAGATGGCCCACCTGCCCCTTTCTGTATCCAAGAGTGCCAAATACAATAGGGTTCAGTCCCTTCCTCTCAGTTGTTTATATAGAGAGCAACCATCCAGGGTTTTGCCCACTCACATTAATCATTTTCCTAATGTTCACTTTCCAGTCAGTGGAAGGAACTCAAGACCCTGAGGCACACCATGTTGTCTTTGTTTCTCCTCAAAAGTAGCGTGACTTGAACAAACAAGAAGCATCAGGCAGACTTCTATAGGTCAGGACCGCAATTAAATATTTAGAGGAGTCATCTTGTGGAAGTAAAAGTTGAAGGCATAGGAATGAATAAGATTGTCAAAAGCACCAAATGGAGGGAAGCAAAGGTCAAGGAATGAATTTCTGAGAATATCTACTTTATGAGTTCCAAAAAACAACAAAAAGCCAGTCATAGAGATCTTAACTGAAGGTCGTTATATCACCTACTCCTTGACTACTATCCAGTAGTTTCCTTCACTTCTATGTATTTACATTCACAATTACTTATTCTTACTTTTGCCTATTTGCCATTAAAGATTTGGGTTTTTCTACTCTATCAATTCTTTCTACTATCTAAAACCATAAATTTTGCTTTCATAATTGTTATTGCTCTCTTGAATCATTTGTAAAGATCCTGCTGTGGTTCCACAATTTCCTGGGAACCTAAAGGGTACTCTCCCTTAGCAGATGTTCATTAATTTTTCTTGTAGTATTTATTGCAATAAATCAGTGATCTGAAGGTTATCTTTCTTTCTGTTATTAATAACTTCTCTGATTATTTAATTGCTTGTACTTAAAGTTTTAAACTGAGTTTTCTATTCTTGAGATTTTCATAATTTGTCTTTTTCCCCCCTTTATATTATCCTATTGTTCACTTTCTGACTCACTCTCTTTTGATGGCCTTTCCCTGAAGGGCTAGATCTCAAAGCCATCTCAGCCTCCTCTCATGCTGAGAAATTCACTTTTCATCATCCTCAGTGACTTCTGGGGGAACAGAACTAGTTGGCCAAACCTGCATACAAAGGCTGCGGTAGAGTCCCACACACACTAATGCCCTACCATGTAGTCCTATTCATTAATTCTCTGGCTGATCACTGTTACATAAAAGTAACAATTCCATGGCCCCAGACAAAGTAAGTTTCCTGCTTTCCTATACCTCCATATCCTTTGCAAGGGGTAGGGGTAGGGAGGAGAAGAATTAATTTCTGTTACTTGTTGCCATATAATGGAGGAGGGAGGGCAAAAGCATTTCAGGGTCAAGGGAAGGAGTAGCCAACAAAGACTAAAATAGCATCAAGAAAACTATTGTGTGGATACTAGAGGAAAAGGCTGTGTGTTCTGTTGTGCCCAGCCCTGCCAAATCATAGGGATTGGAAGGAGAGGCAGTGTTGAGTCAGTGATTTAGAGATTAAGAGTTACCCTATACTCTTGACTTAAGGTTCTGGCTGGCTTAGACTATGGAGAGAGTTGTAATTGTTTTACCTTTTGTGCACAATTCTTATTTTGAAGAAGTTTAAAAGGTCGTGAAAATCAAGTATCTTATTGATAATGTGACCAGAAGTCCTCAGTAGCTTCCTAATGAGTCTTCACACTTCTCACTTTTCTTCTTTTTAACTCATCATTTGTGCTATTGCAGGACTTACATGTATAGAGACCTAATAAAATCTCTCCTCTGCTCAAAGCTCTTTAGTGGAAGACAAAATGGGGTTATGGGGAAAAGTAAAACAAAACCTATCCTGACTATGCACCTTACTCTCTGTGTCACTGTGGTTAGGGGCAGCTAGGTGGCACACTGGAAGAGTGCCTGCCCAAGAGTTAGGAAGACTTATCTTCCTGAGTTCAAATCTGATCTCAGACATGTACTAGTTGTGTCACCCTGGGCAAGTCATTTAACCCTGTATGCCTCAGTTTCCTTAACTGTAAAATAATCTGGAGAGGGAAATAGCAAACCACTCTAGTACTTCTTCAAAGAAAACCTCAAAGGAGGTCATGAAGAGTCAGACACAACTGAAAAATGACTGAATGAAAACAATTCTAGTTAAGTCATATAACCTTTCTGGGATTTGATTTCCTAATCTATAATTCAACTAGGTGATGTTTCATGTACCTTGAAAACCTAAATTTGGTAAATTTATATTGTTTCAATCTATTTTAACTTTCCATCTAGCCTGGTATAGTGAGTCACATTTGAGGACATGAAGGTATCACTGAAAATCTATATCAGAAGAATTACTTTTACATGTTTATGACAGTTGTTTTCATTTTCACATTGATTATAATCATAATAATAGTATGAATTTTACAATGCATAATTTCCACATTATTTAATTTGATTTGACAATAGGCCCAAGATAACCAGAAGTGATTAATGCCCATTTACTTGAATGAATTGAGTGTGTTCACTTAATAAATAAAAGATCAAAATAAACCCAAATTATTAACAATAGGAAAGGAAATGTTTCCTACCTAGTTTTTCATCTATTTGAATCATTAATCTAAATCATGTAACGTGACTTTGATCGAGGTATATCTGCTTTGTAAAGAAAAAAAAGTGCTTCAATCTGTTTTGCAAAACAACTTGTCTTTAGAGAGTTAATAAAAGAAGCTAATAGAAGAAACAGGTAAGGCTTGTGTCTTCTCTGATTTTAAATTAAATAGGCTTGCTTTGCCACAGTGCCTCAGGGCTGCAGACCTTAGCCATCTCTGTGCAATTTATAAAGATGCTCAAAATGTTTTTTTTCTACCCATATGTGCTATTGCTTGCTCAACTCTTAAGTCTAAAACATTTGTACTCTCGATCACGTTAAAGGCATAAAGTTGTCTCTCAAATAGAAGATTGCTAAGATGGACTGTTTCTTTGAGAATAATTAATATCTGGAGACCCAATTTAGTTCCTTTTGTTCTAATGCTCAACAAAGATCCTCATTTATCAACGTATGTTTCCCATGCCTCACATTGCCACTAGGAAAGTAGGTCACTGAGAGAAATGTTCGATGTTTAAAGGTCTTGCACTTAAAGTTGCTGTTCCAATGAAATTGTGAGTGTTCCCCAAGTAATGTCATCAGAGAGGTCGTTGCAGGGACAATGCAAGCACCTAATGAACAAAAAAAGGACTTGTCAAAGAGATAGGAACGTAGATTTAGAACTGGAAGGTCCCTCTGAGGGCATGTACACCAACCCCCTCATTTTACAGATAAGGAAACTGAATGCAGGGAGGGGAAGTGTGACTTGTCCAAGGTCACACAGGTAGCAAGCAGATGACAGAGGCAGACTTCAAATTGAAGACCTGTACATCTCAATCCAGGGCTCTTTCCAATAAACAATCCTGGGATGTGCTAAGAGGACTTGATTAAAAATAAGTACTTAACTGAATGGACATTAATAATTTTGCCACTCAAAAGAACCTATTTATTTGTACTTTTTTTTTTTTTACTTAGAAGATAGCATTAAAGCAGTAGATCACCTTAAGAGTTATTTAGTCAAACCTCTATAATGACACCCAACCAAACTGAATGACCTGCCCCAAAGGATGATTCTGGGACTAGAACCCAGGTTTCTTAACTATTATAGGATGTAAAGAAATTTGACTATTTGGTTCTCTTTCTGTTATAGTCAGAGCATAATGGTCCATAACATGTGGCAAACATTAAGTCATGTACTCAGCCTTATTGTTGTTATTCAAATCAAGTCTTTATTTATCCGTTGTTATCTGCAAGGTACTGTGCTAGGCACTGGAGTATACATATAGAAGTCACAAATAAGCCCTTGACCTCAAGGAACTCATATCGTCCATAATGTCTGCTAAGATATTAATGGGGAATGTAAATCTCTCAACATCACAGTCAGGAGCAGTTAAACAGTACTTAGAGATTAACAAATGATGGTTCTATCAGATCAGTAGTGTTAAAGAATTAGATTTGTTTTAACTACAGCAAGTTTAGATTGTAGGGAAGGTAGATCAATTTGACATGCATTTGATTCACATATTCTTTGTCACTATCCTAATTAAACTAATAGAGATGCCCTGAAGGACTTTGCTTCAGGCACAAAGTTCAGAATTTATGGCATTACCCAGGAGGTCTTTCTATCTCCTGCTAAAAGGCTTCTTTAGAAGCCTCTGTTTGCTTGTCAATGTGTTTCCCACCATCGCTGATTCCAAGTCTTTATACCTGGTTCTGATATTCTGCCTTCCCTATGGGAAATACTACTTGATGCTAGAAGTAGGGCATAAGTTTTGAGGTTTGTTTTTATTTTTTTTTCCTTCAGTGTGCATGAAATATGCTGATCATCCCCATACTCTGGTCCACCCTTGTGCTGACCAGCAGCACACATTTACATTATGACTGTTCAGACTTGGGGATGTAATTTATGACCAGGGAGCAGAATTAACAGAAGAGTGGTACAAGATGTGGCCTCAGGACCTGAGGCTGTGGACCTCTTCAGTCTGTGCTCTAAATAGCTGAGCTGAATACTTCATTTCCTCTTTATCTTCATGTCCACTGCAAGATTCCCACCTCCAATCACACCATTGCTGAGGCGCTAGAAACTTGGGCTCAGCTTAGGGAAAATCTGAAAACATCTTGCACTCATGTGCAAAATCCAAGTGACAAGTACATCTGAATCATTTTTCAAGTAATGAACATAGTCATTAATTTGGCATTCAAATATATAATTGTTCCTCATTTTTGAGCTCATGCCTCCTCAAAATAAACAGATTTCAGGCAAAAATGAGACTGTAAGACTGATTTACATGGAGTTGTTATTCTCCCAGCCCCACCTGGATTGCTGGTAGTGACACAAGCAGCACATCTGTTACATGTTGCCAGAAATCAAAACTAAATGAAATGCAATTTAAATAAATTACACAGCATTTTGTAATCATTTAATGACTAATCTCAGAAAAAAAAATTTCAAATAAAATGCATTATTACACGTTCAATTATTTTTAATTAATGACTTTGGAACTAATTAATGAACATCTTCCTTTCCTTCTTATCTTACACTTTGTACCCTCTGGTCAAGAGGCACAAATCATCAGCCAAGGGGCACATCTTAGCTTCCTCCACTCTAAAAAAAGTCAACATATTTCTGATGAATCCAATAATATGCACTGATCTCTCTACTGAGACATTCAGAGTTTAATTCCTTATAGTAACATTAATTGATAGAGAAGAGAATTGATGATACTTTATCATTAAATGTTTTTCTTGATTTGGATAAAAGTTGGATGTGGGGCCAGAAAATCACGAAAGGCACCTTGGTTCTCTGATGTATTGTTTCTTGCTGGTCTCAGAACTTGATATCCCATGTTTTGCCTCCATGTGTTTGCACAGGTTGTCCCTCATGCCCATAATGCAGTCTCTCCTCAGTTCTGTCCCTTAACTTCTACAATTCCTAAAGAACTTCTTTAGTTATTAGTGATCTAACCTTCCTCAGAAAAGTCACATATATTCTTATCTTTTTACATGCTCTATCCCCCAGTGGATAACACTCTGGGCCTAGAGTTAGGAAGACCTGGGTTCAAATTTGATATGAGACACCTCCTTGCTGTATGACCCTAGGCAAGTCACTTAACATCTGTCTGCCTCAGTTTCTTCAACTGCAAAATAGGGCCTCACAGAGTTGTTGTGAGGATTGAATGAGATAATATTTGTAAACATCCTAGCTCAGTACCTGGCATATAACTGTAGATAAAGATATAGATTAGATCTATAAAACAGTGATAAATATACACATATATTATGTATGTACATATAAATATGCACACACAGACATATGGGTGGGTATGTGTATGTGTGAGTATTTCTTTGGAGCCCCAGAGAACCAAATGCGAGGGCAGCAGTCTATTGCAAGGGAAGGATACTGCTACCTTGAACTGAATATTATCATGAGTAACTGGAGCCTTAATTTGGAGCTGAAAGGATAGCCTGCTTGGACAGAATCTGCTACTATATTAGACCAGATGAACTTATCTCCTCTACACCTCCTCCTTTTCCCACAGGCCTTATTGCTGCCTGACAGACAGTATTTACACTAAAATCTTTCTTTGCAACATTTTATAATGGATTTTGTCTCCAGATAAATATAAGCTGATTTTTCCTTGCATTCTGAGCAAGTATGTGCTAGAAATACATAGACCATACTATAGTGGAAGGATAAATGGAAGCTTCTGGACAAATAATCTCAATATTAACCTTGAACTAATATTAATACTCTCTCTTTCTGGAGATAGAAAAGAGTTTCATTTGTGTCTTAAGGGCCTAGCACAGTGCCTTGTACATAGTAAGGGCTTAGTAAGTGATTATTAGATTGGATTGGTTGTAGTCAGCATGCATGTGGCCCAGGTAATTCAGGCTGAAGTAACTTAGTTTTTGAATTATTCAATTATATTAAACAACTTTTTTTCCCTACTCTGTACCGCTAGATCCATAGTAAATAGTAATAGCCTTGCTTTGGTCTTTCATTTTGGTTCATCTTGCCATCCTGGCTGATATGAAAGAAGAATGGACTTCAGAAATAGAAACATGTCAGGTCTGAGTCTTTCATGGACCAGGCTCTTCTTTGAGAATGGCAACACTTTCTTATGATCCATGTAGATGTCCTAAAGGGATAGTAATGAAGGACCAAAGATGAAGCATGGTACCTACCTGTAGTGAGGTGATGGCTTTAAATTGCAAACTGTTGCATATATTTGGTCAATGTGATAATTTGTTTTTGCCAGACTGTATATCCTTAGAACAGAGGGCAGCTAGTTGCTATAGTGGATGAAGCCCCAGTCTTGGAGTCAGAAGGATCTGAGTTTAAATCCAGTCTCAAGCACTAGCTATGTAACCCTGAGCAAGTCATTTAACCCTTATTTGTTTCAGTTCCTCATCAGTAACATAAGGACACACTGGAGAAGGAAATGACAAACCACTCTAATATCTTTGCCAAGAAAACCGCATAGACAACAGTCTACGGAGTCACATAGAGTCAGGAATGATTGAACAATAAATATATTTTGATATTATGGTGGAGGGAAGAAGAGGGAAGAAGCAATGAAAGAAAATAAATGCTTGCAAAATTAACATAAATTTTATTTAAAAAAAAGGAGCAGTACTTTACTTTTGAGCACATTTACTAATAACAAGAAGTGTTTTCCAAACTATATCTCTTTTCAGAAGTATCAGTTTTTCTTAGGCAATTATTGGAGGGACTCCCAAGTCATTGTTAACCTTTGAGAAACAGTTGCTTAGACATAGGTTCCTTGCTTCACTGACACTCCATATAGTGACAGAAACATCTGAGTTTGTTTTTCAAGAGTTTAAGTTAAAAAGAAGAAAAGTTAATTAACTTCAAAGTTTTCAGGACATCAAATAGAATAATCAGACACTTTATAAAATATGCATTATGATATGTCAGCCAATATATGTTACCAGTTACAGAAAAAGGTTGTTTTTTTTTTTAATGTTCAAACAATAATGATTTTCATGAATACAAACATTAATGCTCACTTCAGGCTGATTGTAATTCTGCTGAAATATTTAGACACCCTTTACCATATTGCTGCCCATTTTCAAACCCTTTTGACAAATAGTACTTTGCAAAAAAAAAAAAGGTGAGACATTTGCAAGCAGATGATTCATTATCAATTCATGGAGTATGAATATGCACTGAAATTAGCTAGACTAAAAGATATTAATAACTTGGAAATTCGCAAATATTTATTACAGTCTCCTGTCACTAGCAGGTAATACTGCATGAAACATTTCACTTCCTACTTTACATTTTCTACATATTACAGGATATATCAAAAGATGGTGGGCAAACTTTTGGGAAATGTCTATAGCATGCACCATATTTGTCTACATATTGCTCTCTCACATATCTTCCTATATTAATGCTCAACTTAAAAGTAGAAATATGGATGTTTTCACTCATCTACTTTTTTGTTTCCTTTTGAGTTTCTTTGAAGAATAGAAACAGGAGCACCTTGGAAGGCTTAGTTAAGCAGATAAAGTGAAATAAATTATCCTATTCACATAAAGTAAAATTAAGAGTGTTAAAACAGTTTCAACAATGGCCACTTCTCTGACCAACCCTTCTGAGGTTTAACATGGAGAGGAATTACATTCCTGAGGATAGCTACTATAATATTTAAGCTCAGTTCCAACAGAATTCAGAAGCCGTATTTCCTCCCCTTCTCCTTCTGTCATTTTAATGCAAATTGATTGGCTTTGTGGAGATCAGAGGGAAGGAAGGAATTGTGCAAATAAATATGTCATGAGAGTATTATCCAGTATTATAGAAAAACATAGCATCTTTAGAAAATTACTGAGAGACTAATAGTATATGATGGCTGACCCATATCTAGCTCTTAATATAGAATAGTTACTTCGTTCATTTTAATTAAAACCACCTTCAACTTAAAAAACTGCAGGTAAAAATACCAGACAGTGGGGATAGTGAGTCAAAAAGAGTTTGTTTTATTTATTTGTTTGTTTATTTGTTTTTCTTAAGGAGCTTACATTGTATGACAGGGACAGCATGCACATACATGACTGATCTCATCTCCTCTCTTTCCTCACATAGCTACATTAATTCAGGACTTTATCCCTTTTTGCCTTGACTATTGCAATAGCTTCTTAATTTAATTGGTCTTTCTGCCTGAATCCTCTCTCCCATCCGGTTCATTCTCCACCAATTCGCTAAAATAATCATACTAATACCCACATCATGTTACTTCCATGATCTCAATGACTCCGTCATCTCTAGGATCAAACACAAATTCTCCTGAATTTGAAGCCTTGCCCACATTGACTCCAATGTACCTCTTTGGCTTGATTCCTTCCCTTCATTCACACTGCGAGGCCACGGTCACAGTGATCTTCTTGCTCTTTGTCATGCACAGTACCCCATCTCACACTTCTGTGTGTTTGCACAAACTATCCTTTATGCTTAGAATGCCTTCTCACCTTACTTCCAACTCTTATAATGCCTAGTTTCTTTCAAAGTTAAGCTAAAATGTTGAGATCTCTTCTACATGAGACCTTTCCTAGCCCAATAGAGGCCAGTATCTCTCCTCCCAAGCTACCTTGTATATAAGTAATATACATATTACTTGTGTGTATATAAATAATTATTTATCTATATAAATTCTCTCCCTTCAAAGAATGTAAATTCCTTGAGGGGAGACACTTTTTTTTTTTTTTTTACTCTTTATCTCAGTGCTTAGTATGGTGCCTGGAACATAATAGATGCTTAATAAAAACTTCTTGATTGTTTATGGATTCATTGATTGGTATTAATACATAAAAATACATACAAATAAAAATAGAAGGCATTTGAGCAGGAAGATGGATGGGCGAGTGGACCAGTAAAGACTGGATATGGTCCAATCCAGGTTGCATCCCTTACTCTCTAGCACCCCAGGGATGCACCCCTGACTTTCTAATTTTGAATAGAATTTCAACTTAATGTGCCTGCCAAAATAAATAGCTGAAAGGTGCACTCTATCCCAAGTAACTGAATGGCTTGACATGTTTGATGAGATTATTCAGTATTGTCAAATACTAGAAAACATCCACCAAATCCAACAATTTAATGTTAAGTTGCTATTTCTGACAATAAGTATCTAGAAGCAGCTAAGTGTTGCAGGGGATAGAACTCTGGACTCAGAGTAAAGAACACTTGATTTCAAATCAGGTCTCAGATTCTTACTGGCTGTGTGACACTGGGCAAGTTACTTAACCTCTGCCTGCCTCAGTTTCCTCATTTTTAAAATGGAGATAATAGTTCCAGTAACCAAGATGACAGAATAAACAGGAAATTGCCTGAACTCTCCCATATTCACCTCCAAAAAATTATAAAATTGCACCTCAAAATGAATTCTGGAATGGCAGAACCAACAAAAAAGATGGAAATGGGGGCAGCTAGGTGGCACAGTGGCTAGAGCACTGACCCTGAAGTCAAGAGAACCTGAGTTCAAATCCAGCCTCATATCAAACACTTGACACTTACTAACTGTGTGACCCTGGGCAAGTCACTTAACCCCAGTTGCCAAAAAAAAAAAAGATGGAAATACTTTGAGAAATTATCAAAGAAAATTGCCCTGATATCCTAGAACAAGAGAGTGAAATAGACATTGAAAGAATCCACTGATCCCTTCTGGAAAGATATCCCATAATGAAAATTCCCAGGAACATTACAGCCAAGTTCCAAGACCCAGGTCAAGGGGAAAATATTGCAAACAGCTAGAAAGAAACAACTTAAATATCAGGAAGACACAATCAGGATTACACAGGACTTAGAAGCTTCAACATTAAAGGATCAGAGAACATGGAAGATGACATTCCAGAAGGCAAAGGAGTTAGGATTAGAACCAAGAATAACCTACCTGGCAAAACTGAGCATGATCCTTTGGGGGAAAAAATAGTCATTCAATGAAAAGATCAGAGGTGAACAAAAAAATTGATTTTCAACTTTAAGACAAAACAGAAGCATAAAAAAAAGAATGAGAAAACATAAGTTATTCAATTAGGCTAAACTGTTTACATCTCTACATGGGAAGATGATACTTATAATTCTTAAGAACTGTATCATTATTACTACAGTTAGAAGGAGTATACATAGACAGAGGGTGTAGGTATAAAGTGATTTGAAGAGATGATATAAAAACTTAAGGGATGAGAAAGAGAATAACTCTGGGAGCAGAAAGAAGGGAGAGGTAGAATGGGGTAAGTTATCTCACGTAAAAACGTGCAAAAAACCTTATTACAGAGAAGGGAGAAGGACGGGTGGTGGGCATAACTTAAACTTTATTCTCATCATAATTAGCTCAAAGATGGAATAGTATACATAATAATATGGGTATAGAAATCTATCTTACCCTACCAGGAAGTAAGAGAGGTCAGAGTAAAGGGGGAGGGGGACTGGCAGAAGGAAGGGCAGATTGGGAGAGGCAGTGATCACAAGCAAAACAATGGTGAGAAGGGAAAGGGTAAAAGGATAGAGAGAAGGATAAATGGGAGGAAAAATAGGATGGAGGAAATACACACTTAGTAATCATAACAATGAATGTGAATGGAATGAACTCTTCCATAAAATGGAAGTGAACAGCAGAGTGGATTAAAAAGAGAATCCTACAATATGTTGCTTACAAGAAACACACTTGAAGCAATGAGACACACACAGAGTAAAGGTAAGGGGCTGGAGCAGAATCTATTATGCTTCAGCTGAAGTAAAAAGAAAAAGCAGGGGTAGCAAAAATAATATATATAATATATAATAATCTATATGTTATATATAACATATAACATAATATATAATATAATAAATCTAATTAAGAGAGATAAGGAAGGAAACTATGTCTTGCTGAAAGGTACCTCAGATAATAAAGTAATAGCAATACTAAACATATATGCACTAAATGGTACAGCATTCAAATTCTTAAAGGAGAAGTTAAGTGAGTTATAAGTGGAACTAGACAGCAAAACTATACTAGTGAGGGAAGCTCAACTTTCCCCTCTCAGAACTAGATAAATCTAACCAAAAAATAAACAGGAAAGAAGTTAAGGAAATGAACAAAATTTTAGAAAAGTTAGATATGACAGACCACTGGAGAAAAACTGAATGGGAATAGAAAAAAAATATATACCTTTTTCCCAGCAGTACATGGCACCTACATAAAAATTGACCATGACATAAAAACCTCAAAATCAAATATAGAAAGGCAAAAATATTAAACATATCTTTTTCATATCACAATGCAATAAAAACTGTGTTCAATAAAGGAACATGGAAAGATAGATTGAAAACTGGAAACAAAATCATCTAATCCTAAGGAATAAGTGGGTCAAAGAACAGGTCATAGAAATAATGAATAATTTCATTAAAGAGAATGACAATAATGAGACAACATACCAAAATTTATGGAATGCAGCTTAAGCATTACTTAGGGGAAATTTTATTTCTCTAAATTCTTACATTTATAAAATAAACAGATCAATGAATTGGGCATGCAACTAAAGAAATTGAAAAAGAACAAATTAAAAATCCCCAACTGAGCACCAAATTAGAAATCCCTGAAAAGCAAAGATGAGATTAATAAAATTGAAAGTAAGAAAACTATTGAGCTAAAAAGTGAAACTAGGGGCTGGTTTCATGAAAAAAGAAAAACCTAATAAGATAGATAAACCATTGGCAAACTTGATTTAAAAAGGGAAAGAAGAAAACCAAATATTCAGTATTAAAAGTGAAATGGATGAATATACCATCAATAAAGAGGAAACTAAAGTAATCATTTGGAAATATTTTGCTCAATTATATGTCAGTAAATCTGGCAATCAAGGTGAAATGGATGAATATTTGCAAAAATATAAATTGCCCAGATTAACAGAAGAGGTTAAATTACTTAAATAACTTAAAATACTTAAATAACCTAATTTTAGAAAAAGAAATTGAACAAGCCATCAATGAACTCCCTGAGGAAAATAATCTCCAGGGCCAGTCCTGGGCCAGATGAGTTCACAAGTGAATTCTACCAAACATTTAAAGAATAATTAATTCTAATACTACAAAAACTATTTGGAAAAATGGGCAAAGGAGGAGTCCTACCAAATTTTACAATACAAATATGGTGCTGATACCTAAACCAGGAAGAGCTAAAAGAGAAAGAAACCTATAGATCAATTTCCCTAATTAATATTGATTCAAAAATCTTAAATGAAATATACTGGCAAGAAGATTAGAGTAATGTATCACCAGGATCATACACTATAACCATGTTGGATTTATACCAGGATTGTAGGACTGATTAAATATTAGGAAAACTATCAATATAATTGTCCATATCAATAACAAAACCAACAGAAATCATATCTCAATAGATGCAGAAAAAGCTTCTGACAATATAGAACACCCATTCCTATTTAAAAAAAAATACTAGAGAGCATAGGAATAAATGGAGCTTTCCCAAAAATGATAACTAGTGTCTATCTAGAAACACAGCAAGCATTGTTAATAACGGGGATAAGCTAGAAGCCTTCCAAATAAGATCAGTGGTGAAACAAGGATGCCCATTATCACCACTATTCTTCAATATTGTACTAGAAATATTAGCTATAGCAATAAAAAAAGAAAAAGAAATTGAAGGAACTAAAACAGGCAATAGGAAAACAAAACTATCACTTTTTGCACAATATATGTTGGTGTACTTAGAGAATCCTAGACAAACAATTAAAAGACTACTTGAAATAATTAACAACTTTAGCAAAGTTGCAGAATATAAAATAAACCCACATAAATTATCAACATTTCTATATATTACCAACAAAGCCCCATAGCAAGAGATAAGAGATAGAAATATAAATTCCATTTAAAATAATTGCAGAGAATATAAAATACTTGGGAGTTTACCTGCCAAGACAAATTCAAGAACTATATAGACACAATTACAAAACACTTTTCACAGAAATAAAACCAGATCTAAACAACTGGAAAAATATCAATTGCTCATGGGTAGGCCAAGTCAATATAATTAAAATGACAATTCTGCCTATAATTCACCTATTCAGTGCCACACCAATCAAACTACCAAAAATTATTTTATACAGATAGAAAAAAATAACAACAAAATTCATCTGGAAGAACAAAAGGTCAAGAATGTCAAAGAATTAAAGGATAAAAAGATGCAAATGAAGGTGTCCTTTAGCTGTGCCAGATCTTAAACTATATTATAAAGTGGTAGCCATCAAAATTATCTGGTACTGGCTAAGAAACAGACTGATGGATCTATAAAATAGATTAGATACACAAGACACAGTAACCTATTGATAAGCGTAAAGATACCAGCTTCTGTAATAAGACTCATTATTTGACAAAAACTTCTGGGAAAACTGGAAAACAATATAGCAGAAACTGGGTATAAACTACCATCTTACACAATATACCAAGATAAGGTCAAAATGGGTACATGATTTAGACATAAATGGTGATAAGCAAATTAGGAGAGCAAGGAATAATTTACCTGTGAGGTCAATGGAGAAGGGAAGAATTTATAACTAAATAAGAGATAGAGAGCAGTACAAAATATAAAATGGATAACTGTGACTATATTAATTTAAAAAAAAGTTTTTGCACAAACAAAACCAATGCAACCAAGACGAGAAGGAAAGCATAAAGCTTGAAAACAATCTTTTCAGCAAGTGTCTCTGATCAAGGTTTCATTTTTCAAATATATAAAGAACTGAGTCAAATTTATAAGACTATAAGCCATTCCACAATTGATAAATGGTCAAAAGATATGAACAGGCAGTTTTCAGATGAAGAAATCAAAGCTATTTATAGTCATATGAAAAAATGCTCTAAATCACTATTGATTAGAGAAATAGAAATTAAAACAACTCTGAGGTACCAGCTCATACTATTCAGATTGGCTTCTATGACAGCAAATGAAAATGATAAATGTGGGAGAAAATGTGGGAAAATTGGGACACTAATGTACTTTTGGTGGAGTTGTGAACTGATCCAACCATTCTGGAGAACAATTGTGTATAAGAAGCAATACCACTTTGATCCACCAATACCACTACTTGTTCTGTATCCCAGAGAGGTCACAACAAAAGGGAAAATTACCTACATGTACAAAAATATGTTATAAAGATGACCCCAAACTCAGCTCCGAAGACTGGTGTCTCAAAGACATTTTATTAAAGAGGTTGAAGTGTGACATTTTGATTTTTGTGAGAAGTGGGCTCACTTCCTTGGAAGGGGAGAAAATGTGTGCAGTAGAAGAAGTCACAGCAAGCTTTATAGTTAGTAATTGCCTAACTCCTCCCTTCTGGATTAGTCCTAATCCTTCTGGGTTACAATCTTCCTTACATGCCCCACCCCTAACATACATTATGTGCCTAGAATTGTGTTATCACTCCCTCACCCCTCCCCGACAGAGAAGTTAGCCTGTCTGTGCTGATTTCTTATATATTTATGTGGAAACTTAACTCTTTCATTTCTCACAAATATTTATAGCAGCTCTTTTTGTGGTTTCAAAGAATTGGAAATTGAGTGAATTTCAGTCAATTGGAGAATGGCTAAACAAGTTGTGGTACATGAATTTAATGGAACACTACTATGCTATAAGAAATGATAAGCAGCCAGATTTCAGGAAAACTTGGAAAGGCTTACATGAACTGATGCAAAGTGAAGTGAGCAGAACCAGGAGAACATTATACACAGTATCAGCTACATTATGCAATGATCCCCTATGAGCTACTTAGCTCTTCTCAACAACACAATGATTCAAGAAAATTCCAAATGACTCACATTAGAAGATTCTATCCACATCGAGAGAAAGAACTAATGAAGTCTGAACATAGACAAAAGCATACTATTTTCTCTTGCTTTATTTTTTTTGGCGGTTCTTTTCTTTTGGCCCATTTCTTCTTTCACAACATGACCAATATGGAAATATGTTTTACATGATTGCACATATATAATGTATATCAAATTGCTTACTGTCTTAGAGAGGAAGGGAGAAAATTTGGAACTCAAAATTTTTAAGAAATAAATGTTAAAAATTGTCTTTACATTTAACAGGAAAAAATAAAATACTATTAAAATGAGCATAATAATAGCACCTATCTCCTTGGATTATCATAAGGATTAAATGAAATAATATTTTAAACCTTTGCAAACCTTGAAGTGCTATACATAAGCTAGTTAGTAGGAGTAATAATGGTGGTAGTTGTAATAGTGGGGGTGGTAGAAGTAGTGGTGGTGGTGGTAGTGTAGTTGTAGTAGTAGCAGTAGTAGTAGTAGTAGTAGTAGTAGTAGTAGTAGCAGTAGTAGTAGAAGCAGTAGTAGTAGGTTCAGCTATTTTTTAAGCCAAACTTTAATTATAGATAAATCAAGTCAACACATAGGAAGAAACTTCTTTTTATGTTTGTTATAGATAAACCACATACTTTCATTTCATCTAATAATTTTACCAATTTGATTAAATAGCTATAAAAGAAAGGGAATCTAACCAGAATTTCATTCCATTTAACTCAATTTGACAAACAGTTATGAAGTGTTGCTATATGAAAAGCACTGTGCTGGTTGACAGGTTACCTAGATAGAAATGACATGGAAACTGTCCTCAAGGAATTTATAATCAAATGGAAAAGATACACACACACACACACACACACATACACACACACAATGACGTAAAAGCAGTACAAAGGAGTATACAAAGGAGAAATCCTTGGAAAATGCAATGGAATATTTGCCAAGAGAGGGAAATCACTGTCAAAGAAGACTTTATGGTACTTGAATCAAGTTGAAGGAAATCAACAGATAAAAATGAAGTGAAAGAGTTCATTCTAGGCATCGGACATAGTGTGAGCAAAGACAGGAATTGGGAAGAGGGAAAGGATGAGAATATGGGCTACAGATTAATATAGTTTGGCTGACAAGTAGTGTACTTGAATTGAAACAGTATTAGATAGATCTGGAATGAAAGGCTGGAGTCAGATTGTGAATGGCCTTAATATATATTATCTGCACAAAGTACAGATTGAAGGATACTTCTTTCACTTTCTTTGATTTTCTTGGGGTGTGTGTGTGTGTGTGTGTGTGTGTGTGCTTTCTTTTGCAATCTGGCTAATATGGAAATGTATTTTGTGTGACCACATGTATAATGAATATCATATTTGCTTGCCTTCTCAAGGGGTGAGAAAGGGTTGGGAGGAAGGGAGAGAATTTGGAATTCAAATTTTTTTAAAGAAATCTTAAAATTTTTACATGTAATTGGGAAATATTTAATGAAATAAAATATATATTTTAATGGATCAAGTGTTATATTTGATTCAATTAACAATAAGAAGCCACATATTTTTTAAATGACATGATCAGAACAGAAAAATAAATCCAGAAATTTTTTCACCTGAAAAAAATGCCAGCAAAAGAGATACTAGAGGAAAGATCCTATAGAAAAAATTTAATAATTTTCTAACAAATGATGAAGAAAGGTAAAATTGCCCAGAAAAGACTTACCTGAAGTTTATAGACCTTCCTTTTCTTCCATGGCTATTACAATCAATGATAATAGCCATGTTCCAATTGCCATAATCACTCTTCTGTTACTTGTGCTCCCCACCATCCAGCTTAGGCTTCTAAAGAGGATGCAGTCATTTTCCTTTTTACTTTACCTGCTTCCTGAAATAGTTCACACTCCTTCTTTAGATTATTTATTTATTTCACTTCTATAAACTACAGGGCATTATGTTATAGAGAGGAAAATATAGAAAAGTCATGGAAAGTTTATGAACTTTCAGGAAATCCTAACTAGCATGACAGCGAAGTTTTAAAGGATTAGTTGAATAAGTTTAGGGAATGGTCAGTATGTCATTTTGACTGAATAATAGAAGACATAAGCTGTAATTGTGTGATAAAAAAGCTGGTTAGAGAGGTTAAGATAAATGGGATGAACTAGAAATATATACATATATACATATACATATACATATACATATACATATACATATACATATA
>NW_020954594.1:15850810-15940258 GCF_900497805.2 Vombatus ursinus | reverse complement strand
ATATACATATACATATACATATACATATACATATACATATACATATACATATACGTATGTATATATATTAAGTATGAACCCTTGGGCTTAGATGCAGCAAATATATGTACCAATTTTCCAGTACAACCTTGATTTCATTCTCTATTAGAAACCGCATCTATGTTAATACTTATATGGCTCTAGGATCCATCAATAAACATACTACCCTCACTGGTATAACTCATCTATCCCTTCTAATCCTGTGTGCCTCTTGTCCATTTCCTCCAGTAATAGGGGATTCAATTCATGTGAAGGGGTCTTTTTCTTGATATTGCATGGTTACCAGTGGAGCACATAGGTTGTTTGCCAGTTATCATAAGTCCTTACTATATGTCCCATTTCCTCTTTTGGTCATCCTTTTGCTGATATTTCTTGTATCACTCTTGGTACATAGTTCTTTTATAGTAATATGGTATAGCCTCTTCACATTCACCAAACATCTCTCCATTTCCTCTTCTCTTTTTTGGGTGGCCTACAGCTTTGTTTCTTCTGAGATTATGGTATTTCATTATTTGTAGCCATATAGCATTATATGAATACTAGTGTTAAAAAGATGGATTTGTATCGTGTCTCCTATACATATGTTAAATAAAACAAGATTCTCAAAAGATGAGAAAAGAGAGAAATTTATTCAATGACCTTCTAATTATGAATAGCAAGTGAAGCTTCATTCAGGGAGGTAAATGATTGCCGTTGTTATAGAAGATATCTAGCCTAGAGTAAAAACGGGATTCACTATAGCTAGTAAGATCTTCTAGGAGCTTCTTTTTTGTAATAATATGTTAACTGCATAAAGGCCTGAATTATTACAGAGCCTTCAAAATAAGATACATAATCATTCTCGAAGAGTTTTACCTCTCTATCCATACAGGAAAAAAAAAATGGAGGAATTATGTGCATTATCCATACTATGAACCCTTTCCCATGCACACTGAGTGGAAACTAGAATTGAAAAGGAGAAAGAGAGTAGATTATATTTCTCTTGAGAAATTTCAATTGTCTTAATGACCCAAAGCTTTGTCCTAAAATCATCTCTATGTCCTAGTTTGACAGGGCACTGTACAGAACACAATGGGAGGGAATATAAAGCAAAATACAGGTTATGTTCATTAAAACAGGAAAATATCTTTCATAATGCAAACTAATTACCCAGAGACTAATAGATGTTTAAAAAAAATGAATAGAGCATCAACAAGCATGAGTCCTATCCACTTAAGCAGCAAATATTCCAATCTTTTAATGATCTGCAATTTCTACTCCCTACAAGAATGCAGCTCTTAAACTCTCTGAAATTTAGTAGATGGTTTTGAATTATTGTGCTGAAAAATTCATCACCCTGAAGCCTATCAGATGAGTCTTTCTGACCAGAGCTATCCTGATCCTCTGAAAACAGAGATGAGATCCATCACCCAAGTTTATGGCAGGATCTGAGAAAGCTTCAGTTCCACTCGCAGAATCTTTGAGAATATAGGGTTACCTTGACACCACTCTGAGGCAATTGCAACTATGGCTGAAAGACAAAAATTACAACATAAACATTGTACTTATTAATTTTCAAAACTTCATATTTATTTCCATGCAATTTTGTTCTAATCAATAAAGAGGATTTGTTAGATATCGAAATAATATTAGTTTTGCCACTTACTGGATATGTGATCTTGGGTAAGTCACTTTTTGTTGCTAGTCTTCATTTTCTATCTGTATAGCTAGGTTATTGAACTAGATGCCATAAATTTAGGTCTAAATCTATTGTTTCATGAATATTTTTTTATTTTCATGATTATTTGAGACTTTTCACATGAATAAATTGATAAAAAGAAAGAACAAAACTTTCCTCCTTCCAAACTAGGTGTCTCCATTTTTGGTTCATGAAAACATGGGAAAATTATTTTTCTAAAAGCCAGATCTTTTATAAACAGATGGTGTTCAAGCCTGAGAACAATAATAATAGCTCACATTTATATAGTATTGCAAAGTGTTCTTATAACAGCTCCTTGAGGTAGATAATGCAAGAATTATTAGTTCCATTTTACAGATAAGAAAACTAACACTCAGAGAAGTTAAATGATTTACCTATGGAGACATAACCAGTTAGAGATAGAGCCAGAACCAACACCAATTCTAATGCTCCTTCTACTTATATTGTGCTACTTCTCAAAGGAAAGTTAGAACTCCCCAATATGCTTCCTTATCCTGCCATATTTCAGAGTAAGATATATAGTTATTATAAGACATAATTGAAAAAAATAAACCCTAACTGTCAGAGAAAGCAATTATCACCACCTGGACTGGCTAGGTCTATACCTGTGCATGTCAAATATGTACATACAGGCAGAATAGCAGCTAATTTGTTATAATGGGGGGGGAAGGCCCCTCTTAGTTCATCCATACCATCTGAGAAGCAAATTGCCTTAAATAGATGTAAGGCAGTTTCTTCTGGATAATTATAGTCTCTGACTAGGGAGAGTGGAATTAAATGAGGATGAGGAACAACCTAAATGGCTCAGTCTTCCTTTAGTTGAGGGAACCTCTGTAGAAAAATTAGGCAAAGGGACAGAATGGTTAGTGGTATCATTAGAATAATGTATTGGCTGATCAGATTGTCCAGATGGAACAAGATTTACAGAAATATTGATAGAGAAGTTTCAAAGTGGGATAACATTAATGTTAAGTTCCAAAATCTGTATGCTGATCAACTGGTTTGAAATGACTCTATCTCTTCCCCAGACAACATCTTATTAATTATTTTGTTAATAACAATTAATAATAGTAGCTGACATTTATTCAGATTTATACAAGAGGGAAACCATTGTAAAATAATTCTAACTATGCTGCAGATGTCACTTGTGTCCTCAATAGGAAACATTAAAAATGATCCAGTTTCATCTTATTATTTTCTAAAATTATTCTTGTGGAGGGATTGATTCTATCAGAACACTATCCTTTTGTATGACTTCCTACAAAATTCCTTTTCAGTTCATGTTATGAGCTAATAGGGCAGTTTAGTTAGTGTCTGAAGAATATGTAGGCTAGAGACTGATTTTTAATCATTTATCATTGTATAAAGAGGGGGTTATAAATATGAAAAAATATTCCCCAATTGATAAATGGTCAAAGGATATGAACAGGCAGTTCTCAGATGAAGTATTAAAGCCATCTATCGTCATATGAAAAAATGCTCTAAATCACTATTGATTAGAGAAAGGCAAATCAAAACAACTCTGAGGTACCATGTCATATCTATTAGGTTGGTCAACATGACAAAACAGGAAAATGATAAATATTGGAGAAGATGTGGGAAAATTGGAACACTATTGCATTGTTGGTGGAGTCGTGAAATGATCCAACCATTTTGGAGAGCAATTTGGAATTATGCCCAAAGGGCTATAAAAATGTGCACACCCTTTGACCTAGCAATAGCACTTCTAGGGCTATATCTCAGAGAGACCATACAAATGGGAAAAGGACCCACATGTACAAAAATATTCATAACAGCTCTTTTTGTGGTGGCAAAGAATTGGAAATTGAGAAGATACCTATCAATTGGGGAATGGCTGAACAAGTTGTGGTATATGAATGTAATGGAATACTATTGTGCTATAAAAAATGGTGAACAGGCTGACTTCAGAAAAACCTGGAAGAATTTGTATGGTCTGATGCTGAGTGAAGTGAGCAGAACCAGGAGAACATTGTACACAGTAACAGCCATGCTGTGTGATGACTAATATTGATAGACTTGACCCTTCTCAGCAGTACAAGGATCTAAGACATCTCCAAAGGCCTCATGATGGAAAATACTATCCACATCCAGAGAAGGAACTATGGAGTTTGAATGAGGATCAAAGCATACTATTTGCTATGTTTTTTTCTTCTTTGTCTTTTGTTTCTTCTTTCTGGTGTTTCCTCCTATTGGTTCTAATTCTTCCTTACAACATGACTAATGTGAAAATATGTTTAATAGGAATGTGTATGTATAGCCTATATCAGATTGTGTGCTATCTTGGGGAGGGAGGTGGGAAGGGAGGGGGAGAGAAATTTGAAACTCAAAAGCTTATGGAAGTGATGGTTGATAGTTCAAAATAAATTAATTAATAAAAAAAACACCTACTAAAAGAAAAAAAAATAAACTTGCCCGGAATAACAACTAACTAAATAAACAAATATGAGAAAACAATGCCCTGCTCCCGCCTCAGTGCTGGGATGGCTGCTTTCCTTAGAGCCCACAATTCTGCTGAGTCTCTACAAGCTGTCCACTTTCAGGGAAGTGCTGCCCTTTAGGGGAGCTCTTCTTCAACAACCACCACTTAAGCTTAGTCCTTCATCACCTCTCAGATTACTCTAATAGCTTGCTAATTACTCTCTCTGCCTCAGTTCTTGTCACTCTAACTTCCCTATCCTCCACATGACTACCAAACTGATTTTCCTCTAGTGTAAATGTGACCACGGTACTCCCCTACTCAATAAACTCTAGTGTTTCCTTATTGCCTCTAAAATAAAATATAATCTCCTCTACTTAGCTTTTAACAATCTCTAACAACCTGTCCCCAACCTATATTTTTGTGTTTTAAAAGCTAAACAGTGGAGATCATATTTTATGAACTTCAGAAGGCCTAGATCAAAGTGTTAACTTATTTTCCTCTTCCCCTCCCTTTTTCTTCTCTCCTACCCATATGTTCTAAACTTGCCTTCTCTCTGCTGCTCACCTACAACTCTCCGTTTCCTGTCTACATGCCTTTGCATTGGCCATTCTCCACAACTGAAATGCACTGCCTCCTCCTCTCTGTCTAATAAAATTCCTGTCTTCCTTCAGTACAAAGCACAAGAACCATGTTTTCTATGAAATCTTTCCTGATACCTCCCAAGCGCCTTGCCCTTTTTCTCCAACTTATTTCTACTATCTCCACTTATTTGTACTTATTTTCTCTGTATTTATTCTTCATTCATGTATAATTGCAACTATTGTCTTCTCATTTTAACAGACGATCCTTAAAGAAAAAAAATCATTGTATTAATATGCCCAATGTTTATTAAGCATTTCTATGTGTCAGACACTTCGCTAAATGCTGTGGATAGAATTGTAAGCAGGAAAGGAGGAAAAGGTAGCCCTTTGCCAGGATATGTCAGCTGAAGTCTGGAGAGTCAGAAGCATAGGAGCGTGGGGGGAAGGAAGTATGACTGGCCTGGGTTCACCCCAAAAATAGTAACTCTCCAGACTTCAGCTGAGCCACCTAGCTGTCCTATTATCATAGATACCTACTTCAATTCTGTGTTTGTACTCAACACACACTGAGGTCAAAATTTGAAATATCTTAATCACTAAAGCACTAATTTGAAGAAGAATTAATTTTTTTATTAAGCATATTTCCACATTAGTCATGTTGTCAGGAAGAGTCAGAACAAAAGGGAAAACCCACGAGAAAGAAAAAACAAGAAATAAAAGTGAAAATAGTATGCTTCAATCTACACTCAGACTCCATAGTTCCTTCTCTGGATATGGACAGAACTTTCCACCATGAGTCCCTTGAAATTGTTTTGAACTGTTGCATTGTGGAAAACAGGCAAGTCTGTCATAGCTGATCATCATACAACATTTCTGTTACTGTGTGCAATGCTCTCCAGGTTCTGCCTACTTCACTTGGCATCAATTCATATAAATCTTTCCAGGTTTTTCTGAAATCTGCCTGTTCATCATTTCTTATAGCACAGTAGTATTCCATTACATTCATACGCCAAAACTTGTTGAACCATTCCCAGTTGATGAGCATCCCCTCAATTTCCAATTCTTTGCCACCACAAAAAGAGCTGCTATAAATATTTTCCCTTTTCTATGATCTCTTTGGGATACAGAACTAGTAGTGGTATTCCTGGATCAAAGGTTATACACAGTTTTATAGACCTTTGGGCATAGTTCCAAAATGCTCTCCAGAATGGTTGGATCAGTTCACAACTCCCAGTTCATAACTCTACCAACATGCATTACTGTTCCAATTTTCACACATCTTCTCCAACATTTATCATTTTTCTTTTCTGTCATATTAGCCAATCTGATAGGTGTGAGGTAGTTCCTCAGTTGTTTTAATTTGCATCTCTCTAATCAATAGTGATTTAGATCATTCTGTCATATGACTATAGACAGCTTTAATTTCTTCATCTGAAAACTGCTTGTTCATATCCTTTGATCATTTATCAATTGGGGAATAACTTGTATTTTTAAAAATTTGACTTAGTGCTCTATACAGTTTAGAAATGAGGCCTCTGTCAGAAACACTGGCAGTAAAATTTTTTTCCCTGCTTTCTGCTTTTCTTCTAATCTTGGTTGCATTGGCTTTGTTTGTGCAAACCCTTTTTAATTTAATGAAATCAAAATTATCCATTTTTCATTTCATAATGTTCTCTATGGCTAGTTTGGCCATAAAAGGAAGGATTCATTTTTTTAAAAAAAAGTCTTTCTTTTTCCAATGCCTAATTTATCTTACTATATATACAACATTTTCATGAAATAAAAGTTGCCTATATTACTAGACTAGCTTCTTTTTTTTAATCTTATATTCATCTTAAGGTTATAGTTTTAGAGCTGAAAAAAACTTAGAAATCATCTAACCCAAATTATTCATTTTAAAGATGAGGAAACAATGATTCCCAAAAGTTAAGTGATTTGCTCAAGGTTACCCAGGTAATAAGAGTGAGAACTGGGATTTAAACCCTGACTCCAAATCTATTATTCTCATCATACTTTTCCTCTCTGTAGAAAATCATGTCAACACATCTTGAATTTCTAACTACCCTAAAATGATCAATCTACTATGTTCTGTCTTTGACTCTCTGTCTAGGGCCCACATGACTCCACCTAAATCTATGTCATTTTTTTCAAGGAAGTTAACTGATTCCCTTAATAAAATAATTATTTTATAATTATTTTTCCCCACACTACTATATACAACTCATTTTTACTGAGGCAAACGGAAGAGAAAATCTCATTGTTTACATTGCCAAACAGATGAGAGTGGTCAGGTCTTATGTAAAATCTTATTTAGAGTCTCCCAAACTGAGGAATTAACAACAACAAAAAAAAAGACAGTCATAGGTTCATGGAATCTAGATATGGAAAAGAATTATCTAGGTCAATTTCACTTACAGATACAGAAACTGAGGGCCAAAAACAAAATTAGCTTATCCAAGGTGATACCTGTATTACAAGAAAACCCAGGATGAAAACCCAGGTTTTCCGACTGAAAGTCCAGTGCTTTATAGCTATGTAACCTTAATCTCATGCTTGGTAGGACACTTGTAGAAGATGGATGACACATGGCTAGTTAGTCAGTTTCAATATCATGAGCTAAATATATGTACGTGTCTGTTCAAAATAAGGTAAAGAAAAGCCAAAAGAAGAATCTGTCAGAGGTTTAGAGAGGCCTGGGCCATTTCTAAGTTTTGAGACTCTTAATCATAAAGATAAATTACTATAGCTGTAAGTAGATATGAACATATACATTGATAGCTATATCCATACATACATATATGATTCTAGACAGACACATAATTACAGAACTGTTTATCTATTAACAAATTTTTTTCTAGGCTTTTTCTGCCCAAATAAATTAAGGAAAATCTAACTTTCTTGCAACGTTGCAATTTATATTAAGCATGATGAAACCAAAAAGTTGTTCCTGTCTCATTGTTGAACAATAATAGTTCTTTACCTATTAATTGTGTGCATCTCTTTCAGTTTGAGGCCAAAGCCAAATGTCCTACAACCTCTCCACATTGACCCTGACAGTACAGACTCTTGACAACTTCTCTATTACTGTCATGGATATGTACTACCATTTTCCCAGTCACATAAGCTCCCAGCCTAAATATCATCCTTGATTCTTCACTTTCTCTCACTCCTTCATTTCAAATCTATTGCTAAATTCTATAAATTTTCATAAGATCTCCCATATACATCTTCCACTCAATTATCAAACTGATCTTCCTAAAGTACAAGCCTCACCATGCCACCACCCTATTCAATAAACTCCAGTGACTCTCTATAATAAAAATCATCTGACATTCAAAGTCTTTCATAATCTGACCTCCTCTTACCTCTCTAGTCCTCTTACATTTTACACCTTTCCTACCTACCAATAAATACTCTGTGATTCAGTGACACTAGTCTCCTTGCTGTACCCCATACAAAACAATTCCTCTTCTGTCTCTATCATTTTCACTGGTTATCCCCCATGTCTAGAATTTTCTCCTCACTTCAATCGCTTGGCTTTTTTCAAGTCCCAGTAAAAAAACCAAAACCAAAACCAAAAACAAAAAACAAAAAAAAACCCATGCCTTTTACAAGAAATCTTTTCCAATACCTCTTAATACTAGTATCTTTCCTCTGTTTATTATCTCCAGTTTATTCTGTATGTATCTTTTTGTACATAATTGTTTATGTGTTGTATTTCTTAGTAGATTTTAAGTTTCATAAGGGCAGGGACTGTTACTTGACTTTCTTTATTTCCCTAGTGCTTAGCACAGTGCCTGGCACATAGTAAGAACTATATAAATGTTAGTTATTATTATTAATAATTTTAAAGTAAATAATTAATAATAATAATAGTTTGTTGACTCACTGACTTACAACATCAGGTAGCATGGCATATACATACACGAACAAAAAGCAAGAATATTTGTTGCTGTTGTTGTTTTTCCTGACCTGCGATTTCATCAGTAGGAAAACCTCTACAAATACAGACCAAATACTATTCTTCCCATTAAAATTTTAGAGAGTTACCTAGGGAATTGAGAGGTTAAGTGATTGGCCCAGGTCACAAATCCAATATGTGTCCAAAACAGAACTTGATCCCATTGACTCCAGGGCTTTGTCTGGTCTTCCATTCCCCACCTTCCCTCAATGTAAAGCTAGAGCTGTCAGAAAAGAGGCAGTACAATACACTAGTAGTGAGTTAACAGTGTAATGGCAATATCTTAACACTCAAAAGATTTGTTTGAAAGAATAAGAACCTTCCTGAGCATCTTTGTTTATATGTAACAGCTTCTTGATTAATCACTCCCAGTCAGGTTCATGGACAAAAGTGTTCTGTTTTATTTCCTATTGAATTACTGTCTTATCTTT
This sequence comes from Vombatus ursinus, assembly GCF_900497805.2. Taxonomy (NCBI): domain Eukaryota; kingdom Metazoa; phylum Chordata; class Mammalia; order Diprotodontia; family Vombatidae; genus Vombatus; species Vombatus ursinus. Next base: position 15,931,107 of record NW_020954594.1, on the reverse strand, counting down.
ATCCCTGTCCTACTTGGTCCTCTCTACTAGGATTGACAGATAGAGGAGAAACGGGAACAACAAATATTTGCAAATATTTAGCTTCTGTGAAACACCTAAATGTAGGTAAATGCAGAATTTGAAACAATGAAAAATGACTGAGAGAAACAAGTCCTAAAAAAGATATACCAGTAGACCAACTCTACTTGTCTTGAGTATGGATAGCTCAGTGGTTTCATAGGACACATAGATACCAGTTCTGCCAAACATATACTCAAAAAGTTAAGGGCAAAAAAAAATTATTTAGCATTCATGGAGTTCTCTACACTTTGCTTGATACATGGAAATATAGGACAATGGAATTATTCATTTAAAGATGAATAAGCCCTGAAAGATCAGCTTGTCTTGGCCTCTACATTTCATATATAAAGAAACTGAGGCATAGAGAGGTAGTTAAATGCTTTGTCAAGGTCCTTTGACTCCAAATTAAGTGCTCTTTATACTACAAAAGTAGACAATGTAATTACTTCCTTCAAGGAGTATTTAGTTGAGGAATGTTATCAGAACATATGTAAGAAACTAGAGGAAAAAAAACAGAAAAAAATCAAATCAAGGTAATGTAAATACCACAAAATCCATAGGAATTCATAAAAAAAGAGACATTAATATAAAAATCAATATCCAGAAACTATACTGCTTATTCTATGAAGACTGCTCTATTTTTAAGAACTTAGTGTAAGAAAACTAAAAATTTCACATCTATTAAGGATATATTAATTATACAAAAGATATTACATTTGTCACATACAGAAGCACAGAATTTTATCACAAAGTCAGCACCTGACTTGCCTCAGGTCAAACAGAAAAACATAGCACTTCAAGCACTCTCCTGCTTTTATAAGATTAGTTTTAGTTTCTTAAAGTCACTGAGGATTTTGTAAATAACAGGTATTGCAAATGTCATACTTATTTATGAGTAGGAGACCAGACGCTAGCAAATGTCCAGATTTTTTAAAAGGAAAAGAAAGCTACATTCTAGAAACTGCAGTGAATCATTGAGCTTAACTGCTAACACAATTCTAGACTGGACAGTCAGACAGGCAACAAGCATTTAAGTTCTTACTATTTGCTAGGTACTACATAAAATGCTGAAATATAAAGGCAAAAACAGTTTCTGTCTTTAAGGAGCCCATGTTCTAACCGGAGAGATGCATGTATTGCTAATGTTCAATTGTTTTATTTTTTTCAATGGTACCAGAGGTTGGTTGCTTGTGATGCTTGGAAAATTATCTTTCTTGTTTTAAAATGCTGATGTTTATGTTTATGCTGTATATAGCATAAATATTTACAGTATAAATTTGGGACGTACCCCACTCTTTGCAAAAGACTACAGAGTTTTGGCCAAGGCAAGGGATACAAACCCTTCCCAAAAACCACTGGGATGGGACTTTCTCCTTATTGATGGAGATTAATGCCCTATACTGTGTGAGGAGCGAGGTGGAATTGACAAGAAATGAGAGCATCAGTTCTCAGTCAATCCCTTCAATCTCTTCAAGTGAGAGTCCTCTTGGAGCCCCTTTTGGGGATTTTTAGGGTTAGTTCCCTTTGGAGACTCATCAAGCTTATAGTCTTGTTTAACTGTCCAGTCACATCGGCACTCCTAACTTCCAGTTTCAAGAGAGAAGATGAAAGAGGCCAATTTCACTAAGAAAAAGACTCCAGGAAGACATGAGAATCGGTAGTCTCCATCATGTCCCTACCCCTAGCTTGCTACACCAGAGAATATGAGGAGTTTACACTTGGGTGAGATACAGGTGTCTCTCTTTTGATTGAGCACTTATCTCACTCCCAATGTATTGGCTGGTATATAGACTCCAATGTATACCTGTCGATTTCTGTTTTACTATGATTTGGTTAAATAAGCTTCTTTGCTGTTGTCTAAGAGAGTTCATAGAAAAGCTGATATTAGGTGGGAAAGGGGTCAAACTTTAGATCTAGAACTTTCCTTCCCTCCCAAAATGACAAAGCAATCAAAAGTTAGCTCAGACCTGATCATATCCCCTAGATAAATAGTATTTAAGGGAGCAGACAGATATAATTCTAGCCCAGTAGCCCTTTTTGCTCTGAGGAGAGAAGAGTGGTACCTTCTATCCTCAAACTCCTGCTACCCCTCCTGGCAGGAATGAAAGCTTGCCCTGAAGGGAAAGAGAGGAGACTAGAGATGTCTATTCTGCCCTCTTTCAAGTCACACAGAAGCCCCTCATCACTGGCGGGCCCCTGTACACATGCAGGGCTCACTCTCACCCCTTACACATGGGGTATTCTTCATTACATTTGCACATGGTTGTCTATATATTTTTCCCCATTAGACGTTGAGTTCTTTGCAAGCAAGGACTTTTATTTTTCATTTTCTTTACATCCCCAGTACTAAGCATAGACCTTGTCAAATAGTAAGCACTTAATAGAGGCTTGTGGACTTGATTTGACCTCCAGGTATGAGGAAGAGTCAGCAAAAAGACAGAAGGTCAGGAGTTGCAATGGTCTGTGCGCAATATGAGAGACAGAAGTGACAAACATTGCTGGATTGTAAGGTATGTGAGTGGGAATAAAGTATAAAAAGACTAGAAAGGTCAAAAGGGGCAAGGTTATGAAAGGATACTTATATCTTTCCTTCCTTGGGGCTAGATAGGTCTCATGATATGGGATGTGACTAAGTTTTCAAATAGTAATACCTTGACCCCAGCTAAGAGGGTTAGGGACCATCATTTGGTCCCTATACTTGTCCTCATCTTCAAGATTTTAAGTAAACAATTTGGATAAAGATAGGTATTACAGATGACATAGGTATTAGAGATGATAAAAAGTTGGGAGGAACAGCTAATATGTTGACTGACAGAATCAGAATTCCAAAATATATTCCAAAAGCTAGAATGATGGCCTGAAATGAAAAAAAAAATTAAAGATAATGATACAAGTTGAAGTCCCAACCTTATGTTTAAGATGAGCTACATAAGTTCATGATGGAGGAAATCTAGTTACACAGTAATTCATATTAATAAGACAAAACAATTGCAAATGACTATAGGCCCAATATGAGCCAAAAACATGATGTAACAATGAAAAAAAGGACAATAAAATTTTAATTTGAATTAATATGATAATAGAGAAGTATACCTAGTCTAAACTATTTATTTTACAGATGGTAAAGCTGAGACTCAAATATAGATAAAGAAATAAAAATATGGATTTATATATATATACATATATAAACACTATAGATATAGCCATATATATAATGTACAGATTATTCAACATATACATATACATATTTGTATATGTATAGCATAATTTTCAAATTCCTTTCAGCTTCCATCTTATCACCTAAAAACTCACGTTAGAGTCATGCAAATTACCCTGGAGAATCATTTAACTGAGAAAAAAATGATATTTTAGGAGTGGCATGATAACTACCTTCAAATATATGAAGAGGTTTTCATGCGGAAGAGGGAATAAATTGATTACACACAATTCCAGAGAGGAAAAACTAGGACCAGTGGCTAGAAGTTAGAGAGGCAGATATCACCATAATATAAAAGTGTTTTTTTTACAAATGAGGATATTAAAAAGCTAGATAAGCCATTCCATATAATAACGATCTCAGGCACTAGAATTATTCAAAAAGAAACTATATCACCATCTCTTAGGGACTTTCCAGAAGGGATTCCCAAATAAAGTGAAAGGATGGACTGAATGACTTCTAAGGTCCATTCCAATTGCAAGATTCCATGAGTCTATATTGAAATACAACAATATTTAGCTATATTGTACAAATTACTGAGAAAAATTAAATTTAAATTGTTTGAAATCAACCAATTCATAAAACTTTTTTTAAATGTTAAAAACTTGCTTAAAATGTACCAAAAGTCTACTTTTACCACCAACTCAGTTCTATGAATGTAATAGGGAGAAAAATGATAATATAAAGGTGATAGCAAAGTAGCAGGCCAGAGTAGAACACTATGGAGTTGTTGTGATAAGAGTGAAAAAAAAATTTTCAATTAGATAAAGAAATAACAGTAGTGACTTCCTCAACTACCTCTTTGTTGTTCAATAGTTTCAGTCATGTCCAATTCTTTGTGACCCTTTTTGGGGTTTTCTTGGCAAAGATACTGGAGTGATTTGCCATTTCCTTCTCTCGCTCATTTTATAGATGAAGAACTGAGGTAAACAGGGTTAAGTAACTTGCCCAGGGTCATATAGCTAATAAATATCTGAGGCCAGCTTTGAACACCTGAAGATGAATCTTCCTGACTGCAGGCCCAGCACCCCATCCACTGTGCCACCTACAAAATAAGTGTTAGCAACTGAATGGAAATAATCAAGAATACTTAAATTAGTGATAAATTGTAAAAAGCCATGCAGAGCACTAAATATTGCTAATCTTAAAATGCAGCATAATAGTGCCTATTAGTACTTAGAAAGCTTTTTTAATTGGGCTAATAAAATAAGTTTGTTTTCTTTTGCATTATATTAAAATAATAATATTTTGTTCTCAAAAAGAAAATCTTGGCTCCCAAGAAGTGTTTTATGAAGCAATGTTTCTTAGTCAGCATGCTTTACTACATTAATGTACCAAGGATTGTACAAGAACATGGTTTGTTGATTTAGCACTCTGCTGAATTTGCTAATAAGGCAAATAAATCTTATTTTGCACCTATAGCATTGAGTCCCCCATGCATCACACTATTATGTTCCTAGCTATTTCCAGGATCAATGTGTTATTTGGTGTCATTATCTATTTAAAATCATGAATTAAGCGCTCACCACTATGCCAGACCACATATAAGATACATGAAATCCAAAGCAAAAGGCATTTAATTAAAACACAAGACCAAGACAAATAACATGGAATTTTTTACCATAAACAAAATGATTGCTATTTCCTATGGCACCATGTTTCTGGCTTCTTTCATTCATTCATATCCATAATTACTGTAATCCTCAAATTGTTCACATACATGAAAAAAATGCCATGAAAATGTTTTAACACAGATTAAACTACATTTGCATTCCTTATAGCTAAAGAATATAATTAAAGGTAAAAGTTGCTGAAGATTCTATTGAGCATCATAAAGTCATGCTAATATAAGGTCTCCAGTAGTAGCTACTAAGCTACCCAGTAGCTACTAAGAAGGCACCTATGGGGCAGTTACCTGGTTACATTTCCACAAGGTTTGCAAACCTGAACAATGGCTGAGAGTTCTGCTCGGAGTGGGACTGGTGGCCTAAGGTTTGCTAATATCCCCAGGGTTCTTCAGCATTATTGGCCCATGGGAGCAGTTGGTTAGTGGTGGTAGTAAGAATGGCAGGGTTAGTGAACATCCTTTCCAAAGGGATCCTTCTCTGGATGATCGCTATGTGGAACTAAGTATGGCAGCAGGATCCATTGGCTGAGGGTAAAATTTTTACTGTTCATAGGGCTCTTGGCCACAAGGTCCTGGTATGTTTCCACACAGATCTGAAGGGAAGTGAAAGTATAAGTGGACATGGTAGCTTAAACCTCTTGCTATTCCTCTCTAATAATGTCCTGCTAGTTTGCCTGCCCAGGGGTGGCAATTGGGTTGATGGTGGTTTTGACAGGGGTGGAAAGCCTCTTCTCCACAGGGAGATGCTCCTCTCAAAAGCTAAATCAAAATCATGTAGTGTATACACTAATGCCATTTAGAGGGTTTTATGGAGTTCTTCAATGAATTTGTGTCCCCTCCCTTCCTGTCACAGAGCTTTACAAACTATATAAATCTCTGACACATTGCTGGTCATACTGGGAAGCTGAGTCTATTGTAGCAAGATGGCCCCCTTTCCCATTGTCCAAAAGCTTCTGGCTGATTTTCTGTGCAGTCCTGGGTTGGAAGAAGTAGCTCAGTGCAGTTTATCATTGCACTTCTTGATCATTCTTTGGTCTGGGGTGAATTTCATATTTGTTCTGGAGTGGGACCTGGGTGGTCTACCTATGTTCAGGCAGCCATCTTGGCCAGATGTCTGTTCCTATTATTTCTACTTCTCCCACCAGTTTTTCTTCACTGGTAATAATTGGATCTTGACTAAAAATAACCATTTGTGGTCCCACCATTTCCTGAATTATATAATTATTATTAAGAGAAACCTAAGATTTATTGGTTGCTTTCCATTAGGGGAAGATCTATAGGAGATGTTTAGGTGATTGACATGAATAATCAGAACCATATTCTGCCTTGTTTCTGATCTTTATCAGGAACTCCCAGATTTTTAATCAGGCCTGACAACTTGAAGTATATACTCTCACCATGGCAGAGCCTCACATTCTCTCATCCCATTCTTATCTATATTCTCTTTACCATGCATGATTCCCACTCATTTACACATTTCTAAATAGATTAATGTCTGTATGTATAAAGCTATCCTGTCTCTGTTAGCTACTTAATGTATTCCTCCTAACAAGTAATCTTTCAGGAGATCATATTTAAAAGAAAAAATCATCAGAGAATCTAGATAATTTTCAAGATATTGAGTGGAATTATATCAAATAACCCAAGCTTCAAAATAATCCAATAATCTCTTTAATATTCCATTGCCACTAAGTTGTAGTGGATCTTTTTTTTTCTTCTGAGTTGCAAAACAATTAGTCACTATTGAGAATTTATACCAAAGTGTAGTACTGTATCAAAGTTTATTGCCACTTAGGGCTAAGTAATCAAGATCCACAGAGTAGGAAACAGAATGGTCTAAAAAAAGTAGTTAGTAAACTAGACAATCTAAAACAAAAAGTCCAAAGGAAAGAGCTGGAAGCTGGTAGTAGTCCTAGGCATTGATAGGTAGAAATGAAAAAGATATGTAAGTCAAGGTCAATAAATACAGCCAATGTTCTATACAAAGAGAATCTACCAGAGAAAGTGATGAGCAATGACCTTACACTATGTCCTTGCTGAGATTTGCTGGCTCAAGGGAATCAGGCCTTAATCTGTGCCTATCTGAGCCTCAGGGTAAATATATCCTTTATATAGGCCAGATGAAAAAAAAAGTTGTTTAATTTTATAGTGGAATTCATGCAGTTTAGAATTTTTAAAAAATGTTTGGGACTTTAAAAAGTTAGATAAATATTAATTATTAAAAATATGCTTGCAGAAAGTTCTAAATAAAAAATAACAGTGTTTAAAGATGGGGACCTTATTTGCTCAATAAGCAAATATAACTAACCCAAGTTCAGTCAATCTTCTTTCAAGCAACACATAACTTGCCAAGGCAGACAGAAGCCCTTCCTTTTCTAAATTTGGTGTCATCAAGATGCTTCCATTGATCTAATATATTATGTTAGCACCATGTCTGTGGCATCTTGTTGGCAAGAATGATTACAACCTCCGCATTCCTCACTCTACCATCTGTCTTCCTTGGTCCTTAGTCATAAGGAGGCAATTATGAGTGTTGTTCAACACCCCTATGGAACTAATGAAATGGCATAGTCCCACCTACTTCAGAGAAGGCTAAGCATTTGGATCTGTTTCCTAAGGAATATAAGAAGAAGGTGAAAATGACTCACATAAACTTTGTAGAGGGGTGCTTTCAAATTTGAGACCTGTCTCCCTCTACCCTATGAGTTCTAAAAGGACATGCTCAACTTTCCCACATCATATAGAGTCACTAGAGCACATTTACAAATAATGTTTAACTCTGATTCTCACTGATATGCTATAATATATGTATATATGTGATGTATATAAGTATAAAATATATTTGTGATTTGACAGTTGGTGATATTATAGTCTTCATGAACAAAATTTACAGCCTGTTAAGCTCTACTTTGTTGGCTCATCATTTTGTAGCAATGACCTTGAGTTCTTGAAGGTTATACTAAAAAAGCTCAAGCTCCTTCTAAGCTAGAAAGAATGTAAGTGTTGGTAACAGAACTGGAAAAAAAAATTAGATGGTCATCAGTTGGAGAATGACTTTTAAAAGTGTCATACATAAATGCAATGGAATATTAATTTACTGTAAGATTAAAAGAATATGAATGCCAAGAAGTGTATAAAGGATTGAATGAGCTGATACAAGGTGCAGTAAGTGGAGTTAAGGAAATTATATACACACCAATGGAGGTGGAGAGAACAACCACCACCAAACAATAGAAAATGAATGATGCAAAATAAAGACACTTCCACCCACTCCTTTGCAAAGGTATGGAGTTTGGGAATAGAGGAGAGTTCATAAGTGTGGAATACTGCATGAACTGTCAGATTTTTTTCAATGTGTTTTTATTCATTTTGCTGCTTTTTTTTTCTTTTCTCTTTTTCTTTAAAAAAATGATATATGCTCTGGTCCTCTAGGAGGAGGTCACATAAGTGGAAATTTAGGTCATGTAAAAATAAATTACTAATTTTTAAAAATATATTCAAATTCACTGCTGGGATTTACTATACATCTATTTCCAAAGGACCTGCTTAGTTAATCTCACAGATGCTGATCAACTGAAGGCTGACCTCTAGCCAGCCTGGCCTCCAAGTTTTATTTATTTGTTTTGTTCTTATTTTTGCTTTAGTCACAGAAAATAAGGAAATCATTTATTAGGGTGAGAAAGGGTTATGATATGTGAACCCACAATGATGAAATCATAGGTCTCTCAAGGTTTAAAAAATCTATTAATTAATAAAATTGGTGCCAACCCATATTTCCATGACATAATTGAATTAAATTGACAGTTTTTCATTAAATTTAACAAAAAACTTTTTGTTAAATAATCTTTCTGTCCCCACTGATTTCTAAATAGTCCTTTACTTTATATTACATGGGTATGTACACAGTATATATATTTTTTTAATAAATAGTTGCTCATTTAGTGTTATTATTCCCTCTTCCACTTAAAATCCTTCTCTGATACTTCACGGTAGGGTGGAGGTAATCTAGAATACCTAAACCTAGACTACTATGTCAGCATAGTACAAAGTACTAAAAATCTAGAAAATCTTTGAGAACAGCACTAGTATTGAGTTACATTGCTGTAGTTAAAGACTTTAGATACAAAATAAAAGTCTATCTCTGGCACCAAAGAGCTCACATTTTAATGGAGGAAGACAACACATATTGGGGAATGGTAGCTAGGGAAGCAAGTTTTTATCTGGAGAGTTAAGAGATGGTACATTGATCCAAAGGGCAGTCACCCCTCTAGATGATTCAATCACTTGGTCCAGAACAACAGGTGAAAAGCCAAGGAAGTGTAAGAGCATGGTAGAGGGCAGAAAGCAAGATGGCTTGGGTGAACAACTCAATGGTATATAAAAGTGGTCTGCAGTTGAAGTAGCTAAATATAGTGAGCTAGTTAAGTTGGTACAGTCACCATTCAAGATGGTTGAGTTCCTGGGAAGGATTTTTTTAAATGAGTGGATTAACTTCCCTAGGCACTGGAGACATGAGTCTAGAGGTCTTATGTAGAGGTCCCATTCAGTTGAGATTCATTCAGATGGACAATGAAACCATCCCTTCTCATCTTGTGTGACTCTTGTCCATGTCCTCATTATCATCATCAGAAAAGATCCCACCCAATTTCCTGGAACTCTAATTCTACTCTCTGACAGTGGAACCCATAGAGAATATGGGCCATATCTCAGTGACCTTTTATTTCTTGATTATGTGTATCTCTGATGATTTACACTGATACTTTTGCACAATTCTTAACAGGTAATATATTACAGTTCACTTATAAAGATTCATGAAACACCCAGATATACCTTAAATAAATACTTTTTTTGGAATCATTTGGCTTGGTAACTCAGAAACCATATCAATGCTGAAGGAGTGAACTGCACACAGTCATCACAAACCTGTCAATATGAGATGGTGGTGGAAAATGGCTCTTTCTCTCTACATATCCTTGAAGACATATTGTTCGTATAATTCCAGATATTTAAAAAAAAAGAAATCAATCCAAATATGAATTGAAAAAAGGTACAACATAATTACCCATAGACTATATCATTAAAATATTGCTTTATGGTATTTGTCCAAATCTTTAAATGTCTCTATACTATTACTATGTATATTATATTACCCCTGTGTGGTAGCATTTTAACAGTAATCCAATTTAGGGTTTTGCCTGTTTATTTTTTTCTTGAATGACAACATTTTTTGCCAAAAAGAGATACAATTACAAACGTATTTACCATCCTGACATAAGAGCATTACAAAAGATAGCAACCTTTGTAACTAAGAGTTACAATGGAGTTCTGCAAAAAAAAAAAAAAGAGACACCATCAGTTCCAGTTAAGGCATTTGAGAATTTATTGGAAATACCCCCAAAATGACTCTGTTGGTCCACAGGGTAGTGATAATTGTTGGACAAAGCATTTATGGTTTTCTGCAGCATCAACTACTTTGAAAACTTAGTAATCATTTGAAGTTACTCCCCATGAATGATTACAGCTTTCCTTTGGGCATTCATTGCAAGCCTCATTGATTCCCTCCATGATTTATTAAGCAAGGGCACTTGTGTGTTTAAGGGACAGAATTCAGATTTTCCAGGAATATATACTTTTTGAAAGATTGTTTTGAAATAGCCAGCTATATGCAAGAATATTAAAATGTACATTACTCATTGATGGCTCTGTCACCCAAAATCTGAATCTCTTATTTACCAAATGGCTGTGTCTTGTTTTCAAAAAGCTTCAGAACTCACATGCTGGGATTAGAAGAGGTAGTAGGCATTCACATAGGTACAGAACCTTGATTTTGCCCATTATCATAACCGAGGCTTATTTCTCAGTTAGTCAAGCCCAATCTGGGATGACCAGAACTCAGATATCTGAAAGCTACAAGAGTAGGGCAAGGTAGGTGATCAGGAAAAATCAAAGAGGCTCTGATGGCAGGTAGTGGGGACCAAGCCATAAGGTATGATGTTCAAGGGTAAGACTTTCGGGGAAAGGACTAAAGTAAGATCATAGTCCCAAAGCAAGTAGCATACCAGTTAGGATGCCAAGAGAGGCACCTAGTTAATAGAACTAGGGTCCAGTTACCAGAACCAGGATATAATGTCAAGGCAAGACAAGGCAAGTGAAGTCAAAAAGCAATTATTAAGTATTTACTTTGTGTTTGATACTGTGCTAAGCATGAGGGAAACATATTTAAGTCTAAAGATAGCCCCTGTCCTCAAATTGTTTACATTCTAAGGGGAGGAGACAACATGTAAAAGGCAGATGAAGGAGGTATGTGTGGAAGGGGAAGGTTCTAGGAGGAACCACTTGATCAAAAGAGAGGCCACAAGAATAGAGGTTACCTCCAATGTGAGAAGTACACCAGGAGGGCAGTGAGTTTCCAAAGTCGAGAGGTTTCTACAATATGGTAGAGAAGAACCTGTAGAGATAAGTCGCAGCATGACCTAGAGAGGAATGAAGGAATGCCAAAAGTAGGATCACAAACTGCACTGTGCTTACCTGACATAAAGCCACTACCTTAGAGCTCCTTATATTTCATGTGCAGAAATAGAACCGGTTCCAGGCAGCGGGGCATGGCAACAATTGCAAGTGAGGGTGAAGATTAAAGAGATGTGAGACATGCAAGCCAAGCAGACCATTGTATACTTCTCATCCCCTCACATTCCTGTCTTAAGTGTCTGTCCCATATGTAGAGGAACTGTTTATATTGTAGATACATAAGGGTGCTTAAGACATAGGAGGGAGAAATTATGAGCCACTGAATGACTCACAGTGACATGTGCCCAAATGTCACAGCTCTTAGGAAGGACATAAAAAGAAAAAGGAAGAGGTTGAAAACACAGCCTTGGAGCATGCCCATATTTGTGGGAAAAAAAGAAAAGACAGAAGATGAATAATCAGAGTTGTAAGAGGAAAACCTGTAAAGTCACAGAATGAATAGAAGGTGGAAGTTATTTTAGAAAGATCTATGTGTCATTGTTTCTTTAGTTCTCTATCACAAATTTAACTTAAATAATTATTCTTGCTTTTTTCAGGTCTCTCTCTATATCAATCTATCCTCTACTCAGTTGCCAAAGCGATTTTCCTAAAGAACAAGTCTATGTCACCCTCCTCATCCAATTCCTCTTGCACTCTGCCTGCCTGAAAAAATTCTCCAGTGGCTCCCTATTATACACAGAACCAAACATAAATTTGTCTCTTTGGCAATTAAAATTCATTTGAACTCAGGAAGATAAGTCCTCCTGACTCCAGGCCTGGTGCTCTGCCCACTGTGTCACCTAGTTGCTATAACCTAAAACTTTTCTACCATTCCAGTCTTCTGCCTTCCACAAGCTCTACAACACAGCTACACTGCCCCACACATTGTTTCTCACATAGGATGCTTCATCTCAAGTCTGTCCTTTTGCAGGGCAGTTAGGAAGTGCTGTAGTTAGAGTGTTGGGCCTAGAGTCAGAGAGACCTGAATTCAAATCTAGCTTCAGAAAATTACTAGCTGTGTCACCCTGGGCAAGTCACTTAACCCTGTTTGCCTCAGTTTCCTCATCTGTAAAATGAGCTGGGAAAGGAAATGGCAAACTATTCCAGTGTCTTTGTTAAGAAAACCCCAAATGAGGTCACAGAGAGTCGAACATGACTAAAACGACTGAACAATAACAACCGCACCTTTGTAGCAGCTATTCCCCACATTTCTGGAATGCTATCCCTCCTCCCCTCTGTCTCCTAGCTTCCCTGGCTGAGTCAAGATTCAGCTCAGCTCCCACCTTCTATAGGAGGCCTTTCCATCCTCCCTACTTTCTCTCTCTCTCTCTCTGTCTCTCTCTCTCTGATTACCTTATATTTCTACTCTATATATCTTGTATATAGCAGTATCCCCATTAGAATGTGAGCTCCTTGAGGTCAGGGGCTATGTTTTTTGTTGTTTTTGTTTTCCCCCTTTCTATATATCCCCAGTACTTAGCATAGTACCTGGCACATGGTAAGATTTTTATAAATGTTTGTGGCTGATTCCTGTTTGGAAAGGAAAGCAAAATTTTTCAAAATTGAGCAAAATGATTTCCAAAAAGAGGAAAAAAACAGCAAATGGTATACAAGTGAAAATTTTCCCTTTTCCTAAATTCTTCCCTTTATTTCCCTTCTCTCCAATATAAACAACAATTTCCAGGTGCAGATGGGCCTGTCTTCCCTTCAGGTAGAAAGGAATCAGTGTGTGGTATGAGCACATAATTCAGCTAGAAGGTCACTGAATTAGATCACTGACTATATGAAAAGGTTAATGAAAGTAGTGCCTGCTGTGAGGAGTGCCTTATTTTATGCACAATTGATGTAAGAAGTCTCAATAATAAATGATAATTAGCCTTTCTATAATATATTTCACAAATACCACAGATTTTGATAGCATATTTCCTTGAGGAGCTCAAAATACTCTACAACTAAAATGCTTTACATACATAAGTGAGATGTCTAAAATAGTACAAGTTCATAGACCTAAAACTATGGAGAAACCAAACAGGGCTTCAATCAAATCAGAAATGAGAGCCAGAAAAAAATTATAATTGATAAAAAGGGACAGAACTGATGAAAATGTTGTGAACATATTTTTCAGTATATATTCATCAGTATAGGGTGAGATCTTTATATCTATTTTCTAGGTCAGTGGTGTCCAATTAATATAGAATCAGATCTTGTGTACTGCATAGAGACTGAGAAAACCACAAATTAACATTGTTTATGTTGTATAGTATTTTTATTTATTTTGTTATACATTTCTCAGTTACATTTAAACTTGTTCTAGGATTTTTGAGGGCTTGGAGTTTGACTCTTCTGGGCTAGATTATTGTAATAATTTCCTACTTTCTTAATTACGACAACGCCCTTATTTCTGGGGTCTCCCTTCTCCAATGTAACCTCCTCACAGGCACCAAAATCTTCTTCCTAAGATAAAGCCTGATTCTGTCACTCTATTTAAAAATCTTCAGTGGGTCCTTTTTTCTTCTGGGAAAAAAAATACTGATTTCTCAACCTGGCTTTTATGCTTTATCTCCAACCAACTCCAAACTGACTCTTCATTTTACTCTGTGGCCTGAGAACACTGAACTTGCATATAGATTTAAATACTGGTTTTTCTACTTGATGTGTGACATTGGGTCACATTTAACCTTGGACCTCAAGTTCCTTATCTATAGAAGGAAAGTACTGATCTAGGTAATAATTTCCAGTTCTAAATCCTATGATTCTCTTAAAGTCTACACAGTGCATAGCAGTTACTTTCGGTGACCAAAAGAATGGAGCAAGGTCATCGTACAGTTATGGTTATCAAGGCAATTTTAGCTGTGCTTAAATCTTTTACAACTATAGGCCCAATGAAACAATGACATTATAGCTAAAAGCCATTGGTTCTGGTGCTGGTTCTTTTGAATGAGTTAAATTTAAGAACATTCGTATGTGACTAGATCAATCTAATTGATTAACCTATAAGTAGCAACAGTAATAGAATGAAAAAGGTCCTGGATTTGGAGTAAAAGACCTGATTTTAAGTCCCCACTAAGGTTTTTTGTCACCATAGGCAAGTCATTTAATCATCCTGAGTCTCAGTTTACTCATCTATAAAATGGGAATAAAAAAAGTTGTAAAATTCAAATGAGAGAATGTATATAAAGAAATTAACTCACCAGTTTCATCATCTACAAATTGGGAAAGAAGGAAGGGATACCTACCCCACCTACCTCACATAATTGTTAAGATGATAAAAGACAAAAAATAAAATAAAGTACTGTGAAAAATCAAAAGTAATATACACCAGATTGTTATTATCTACAGAATTCTGAAGCATGTCTTATTCTCTAATCATAAAATGGTTTTCCTTCCACCTTGTCTCAGAGCTATTCTGATAGCATTCTAAGGATTTGAAGTTCCCCTGCTAAGAAGTAAGGAGGTCTGGAAGATCAAAGTAAGAATAAGATATTATTGTGCTTCTCTTTTACAAAAGACTACCCATATTAACAAAATACATGGAGTAAATATTCAGCCATTTGATCAATTTAAATAACCAATCTGGACCAAGCCAAAGTCTCACCTTTTTCATCACTAACAAGCACTATTTCTCCCTGAGATGGATAGATAATTACCACTAGGGTGGACAATTGACGCCTACCTCCACATGTATTTTCACATATATTTTCAGATATTTTGTCTTTTGTCACAGGGTAGATATGGTAAATGAACACTTTGTTCTTTAACTGCTTCAGTTTTCTGAATTCTAATCTCAAAGTCACAGAGAATTTCCCACCCCCTGAAGTTAATAGTATGATTGGAATCTACATGCATGTTTGAAAACCTACAGTAGTGTAGTGGGAAAATCTCCCTGATGCCAGGCAACTAGGTCATTTCTAGAGCTGGCAAGTCCTTGCTGCTCCCTTCTGCCAACTGGAAAAGCATGAAAAAGCACATGATATCACTACAGGATGCTGGAGAAATGCCAATCGTATCTTGTTTTAGGATATTCAGATTCACTCAATCAATATTTTTTTATATACTTAGTATGGGCCAAGCACTATGCACACCCCAGGTTAGGAAGTTAAGAAGACAAAATTGAAGCAGCATCAGTCCTCAAAGAGTTTGCATTCTAATTGAGGACATATAGGTACATACATAACACAAGTAAAGGAGATGTAAGGTAGCCTTGGAGGGAAAGAAACCAGAAGTTCCTGGAAACTGAAGGAATCAGAAAAGGTCTCATGCAGGAGGAGGTGTTTGAGCTAAGTCTGGTAGATAAGCTATCCACCCAAATTTTCTCTTTTATGAAAAAGGAATAAATTTATGTGGGACTAATATGTTAAATATGGAACAAAACTAGCAACCTCCTCTATGTTTATGATTCTTCCGTCATATGCTGAGACAAAGGATATACTCACAAAATGGAAGAAATAAGAGTAATGTCAAATTCATAGGGAAAGAATAGAAAAAAAAAGACCCTTCCCAAGAATCATAGAATCTCACATTTGGAAAGGATCTCAAAGTCATCTATTCCCATTCATCTTTTAACAGAAATCTCCTCAACAGCATTCCTGACAAATTGCCATTCAAACTGTATTCAAAGGCCCACGATGATGGGAAACATTAATACCTATTAATGTATCCTTTATACTTTGGGGAAAAAAAAACAGGTTTTTAAGACATCTTTCCTGGTATCAGTCTCAATGGTTTTGCTTTCTGGAGTCAAGTAAAGTAACTATGATACTTTTCTTCATGACAACTCTACACATATTTTTAAATAGCTATCATATACTTGATAAGTCTTCAATTATTCAGACCATCCTGTACCTCCTCCCTAAGCCTACCTTGATGTATCACTGTCCTCTAATGTGGTCCCTAGAACACAACACAACACTCTAGAATTGGTTAGAACAAAATATACTGAGATCACAGCATCCCTCATTTTAGACACTATTGTTTAATGAACGTAGCACACTTCAACTACCATAGGGTTCATGAAGTCATTCTATTCAATTTTCTCAAGTTCTTGTTATTGTAATATTGTTCTCTTCTATTATTTTGTAATATTTCTTTATTGTATTGAGTTATTTTTGCCACTCATTTCTTTGTCTTTCTGCTTTACTGTGGCAATTTGTTTCTGGAGAAATCTTTAACCTGCTTTCTTTTCCTCATTACTTGTTTTCATTCTTTCACTTTATTTGGCTCTTTTCTTGCTGGTTGGGGGGAAGGAGGCTTAGACATCATCTCTAACTCATCTTGCCAGAAGTCTTCCTCTCTTACACCTTGTAGGCATACCTCACTACTTTTTGCTTCTCTTCTTTTTAGGAAAGACTTTTACTGATAAATTGCTTGCAGAATGTAGCTGCAATAAACACATTGAAATCTTGATTATCAAACACTTTTAAGAAACCTGACCTCTTAAAATGATGTGACAGGGGGCAGCTAAGTGGCTCAGGGGATAGAGCACTGGCCCTGGAGTCAGGAGGACCTGAGTTCAAATATGGTCTCACACCAGACACTTGACACTTACTAGCTGTGTGACCCTGGGAAAGTCACTTAACCCAATTGCCTTGCCAAAAAAAAAAAATGAATGTGACAAAAACTCCACTAAATGCCTATTTATTATTTTGGTGCTGGGAGGGAAGTACTTGTTGAAGGTGGTTATTCTTATTTCATCAAGCTTTAGCAGAAAGAAGAAGATAGTTAAAATCAACATAGTAACAAAACCTAAATCCTATTTGGATTTAAAAAAAGAAAAAAACTGCTTTTGTCCAATATTATGGTCCTGGAGCCAGTGAAGACATCTATGGTACTAAATAAGTGTCACTAATGACCCTAAAAGCACTGCATGATCCTGAACTATAATATCTAATCACAATCAGTGTCCTGGATTACTAAGGCAGGAAAATGGCCTGAAATGTTTTACACAAACTTTCAACAGTAAGGATTGGAATTTAAAAATATATACATTTCTATGTAATGTTTGGTTAACTAGAAAATGGAGTTTTTCAAACATTCCCTGAATATTCTGATTAATTGAGGATTTACCATAGGGACTTCTGCAGTAATTCTTGAAGCAGTAGAATCAATATGGAAAGTTAAAATCCCCAAGTGTTAAAATCAAGAAGTACCATGTCAGCAGCCTATTGATTTTCACATATTTGGTCAGACCATTATCCTATTAATTTCAATGAGTCCTTTCTAGAGGGATGATTGTGATAAGCTGGCTATGCATCAGTATCATGCTTTATTTTCTTAACTATAGTATATATTTATATTGACTAGAAAAACAAACAAGTTAGATAGGCCAAAAAGTGACCAATCATGGCATCGAGAAAAGTCAGAAAAAACTCTAGGATGTAAGCAACTAGGTAAGAAGATGGTATCAATTCAATTCAATTCAAACATTTATTAGGCACTTATTAAAGGTAAGACACTACCCTTGTCATAGAGACACAAAACCAAAACGAAGATAGATTTTACATTCTACTGTGTGGAAGGAAGGGTGCTGCGAGAAAGACTTCAAGTGGGAAGAGGGACTTTAGTTGAGCCTTAAAATAAGAGGCAGAAATGAAGAGGGACTGTATTTTTTCTGGCCTTCTCCATACCACGCAGTGGTACTAAGAAATACTATCTACATCTTGCCCTCCACATCCCAAGCCCCCTCACCCAAATTTGGACTGCCCCTGGGCTCTGATAAATGATTTTTCACTTTATCTGGCCTCAAACAAGGCCTCCATTCCATTTTTAAGTTATCTAGACACCAAACCATCAGGAGGGAGCCCCTCTTCTTCTTTTCCCTTTATACTTCCCTTTTATGTGCTGTCCTCCTCTATTAGAAAATAAGTTCCTTAATATCAAGAACTATCTTGCTTACTTCTATTTAAGACTGTAACTGGGATAAGTGTATGGATGTGACTCTCGAAAGTTTAATTCCCTTGCTGCTCCTCACACACAACACTCCATCTCCCTGTGGCTAGCCTTTTCACTGGCTACCCCCATGCCTAGAGTGCTCTCCCTCCTTCATTTTGCTACCTAGTTTCCCTGGCTTTTTTCATGTCTCAGATAAAGTCCCACCTTTCTCAGTCCCTATCTTCCCTCTGAAATATCTCTAATCTGCCCTGTATATATCCTATTTATGCATATTTGTTTGAATGTTGTCTCCCTCCATAGATTGTGAGCTCCTTGAGAGAAGGGGCAGCCTTTTGCCTTTCCATGAATATCCAACATTTAGCACGTTTCCTGGCACTTACATAGCAGGTACATAATAAATGCTAGTTAACTGACTAGCTGACTTATATTCAATGAATCCTCAACAAGACTCAGAAAAATCTATGAATAGTAAATCACTATTGTAGCTTCTATGAAGCTAGAGAGGCATTGTTGAAAGTGTCAACTGGGACCTTAGGTGGGAGAGGAGAAAAGAAAAAAAAAAAGAAAAGAAAAAATGATGTGAGGAAGAGATGACTACAACCTTCCAACTTCTCTGGCAACCTTCTCTTTCAACTCCAGTAACCCAAATCTTCACTAGTCAGTAGCTGGCAAGACCTTCCCCACCACCTCCCCAAGTAAACTGGTTTCTGATATATTATACAAAGAATCATTTTATCTATTGGCAGATTCACAGCACTAAACTATCACTATTGTCCCACAAGAGTCTCATTTTTAAGCATACAATATGTCAGAAGAAGACATTAAGGGCGATATTACAACTGAAATGCTAAATTATATGTCACTTGGAATATATTCTCAAGTTTGACTCTTGTTTCTTTTCAATTTGTACACCAATCCTGGTATTTAAAATGTTTCTAGCTAACCCACATTAATGATGACTGATGACAATGGTGATGGTAAAGAGGATGATAGCTAGCACTTATATGGCACTTGAAGGTTTACGAGGCATTTTACCTGAGTTAGATCATTTTATCTCTGCAACAACCCTATGAGGTGGGTGTTATTATTGTCCCCATTTTACAGCTGGGGAAACTAAGGAACAGAAAGTTTAAGTGACTTGCACAGGGTCACAAAGCTAGTAAGTTACTGAGGCAGGAAATGAACTCAGGTCTTCTTGATTCCATGCTCTACACTTTGCCACCTAGCATCTTCCTAATGGCTAAATTTTATTTTTCCTCTCTAGATTTTTGTAGGAGTCAAACAATCAGAGATTTAGAATTAGATGAGACTACTGCGATCATCTAATTCCACCTCTCATTTTTACCAAGAAGATGAGGCTTGGAGAACTTTTAAGTGACTTGCTCAAGGTCATATAGATAGAAAGTCACAGAACTAGGTGGAAAGAATAGGTACTATAAAGAGTAACTATCAAAGTTTTGATAGATCATGAACTGCTGAATGATAAGACAGAACTTAGCATCTCTCTCTCTCTCTCTCTCTCTCTCTCTCTCTCTCTCTGTCTCCTTTCCCCATCTTCTTGATCTGGCGGTGTGTATTTAGAGAGTAGTCATCCTTGCATTTTGCTTGGGACCATCCCAAAAGCAATACTAGAAGAAGTCTACTAGAAAGACACTGAACAGCCCATAAAGCAGCTATTTTATCAAGTGGACGAACAACCAGGGAAGAAGAGATTAAGTGGAGAGAGATGGAGATTCAGACTCAAACACAAGTGGCGGTGAGTTCATCAGGCCTTACTGGGTTTTAATACTATCTCTTTTGCTTCCAATCTAATTTTAGTAAATGTACTTTAATTTATATATATGTAAATAGCAAGCCCTTTCAGAGTCAAACCGAAGTTGAGAAGGAGATTAGGATCCTGTAAAACAGGGGTGAACGTGAGCCAAGTGAATTATAAATTATGATGGAAACAATCATACTCTTAGATAAAATTTTAAGGTAGCATTCAAAGGGAAAAGCTAGAGAGATTCAGAGATGAAACAGGCCCCATCTACACACGCACAGAGGGACAGAAAGGTACTCTGGGACAAGCATTTCTTCTTCCTGTCCACCCATTCTTACTTTAGCTAGTAGCTCAGGGCTGAGAGAGCCATCAGGAAGGATTTTTGTGGATTTATTATACTGAGTACCTCTAGGCACACCTCTTTAGTGCCTTTGTAAAGCAGTTGTCCCTGTATGTTCGAAACATACGTGCCTTTGCCCTTTAACATACCGAATCACATATAGAAGCTATTGTCGTGGATCATAATTAGTTAGAATATAAACTATTCACATAATTTTCCTTAGCAGTATATCAGAAAGAGGGCCAGAGTGGTCAATGAACCCAGTCCTTATAAGCATGGGCAACATGCTCTGCTGATACAATCTCTATGTGTACCTCACAGTATGTGCAGGTATTATTTCTGTCCTTCGAATTGTGTGAAGGAGAATCTTTTGACCGGCTACTGGACAAAAGGAACTAACCAGATGATTCAGCCCCTATCTGTTTCCCCACTGCCTTTAAGTGAGGAATACTGTATGCCTCCAGATGGGAAGCAATGCCTTGGACACATGGCAGAGAGTATGTTGCACTTGTTTCCTGTCTCTATTACGTCTATTCTTTCCTGCTCTTCGGTAAGTGAGTATCAGACTAGGCTGTAATATTGTGAGTATTGAAAGGTCAGAAGAGAGAGCCTCTACAGATTGAAGACTTGGAGATCACACTAGATTTTGTGGACAGCCAAACCTGGTAAAGCACCAGCAAAGTCACCTAAAGAGCTATTTCTAGCACCCAGCCTGTGATTGGATCCATTTAAAATATTGTGCCTTGTCCTTCCACAAGGCACTGATTCACCCAGAAGTGATGCAGAATTCTCCAGGGAACTTGGTGGGATGAATGTTCGTAGAAGTCACTTTAAAGGTTGAATCCAATCTCCTCCATGGACCAGGATGATACAAAGGAAAGGATGCCCCCAGGTATTAGAAAATGTTATAACTTCTGTTCTTGCTCTATCAGTAAATATCCCTCTATAAAAATGAATTGATATTAATTGATTAAATGATCCTGGGTGAGAATCACTGGAGGATATTGATAATATAAAGGAAATACTCATTGTAACTAGTGATTGATTTTTTTATAACTAATTTATTTTTAGTTGTCAACATTCACTTTCATAAGATTTTGAGTTTTAAATTTTCTCCCCTCCCACTTCTCTCCCCCTCCCCCCAAGACAGCATACAATCTGATATAGGCTCTACTTGTACATTCACATTAAGCATATTTTCCCAATAGCCATGAGGTAAAGAACAATTGGAACTAATGGGAGGAACCATGAGAATGAAGCAATGAAACAAAACACAACAAAGGAAAAGGATAGCAAATAGTATGCTTCAATCTGCATTCAAGCTCCATAGTTCTTTCTTCTTTGTGCATAGCATTTTCCAGCATGAGGCCTTTGGAGATGTCTTAGATCCTTGCATTGCTAAAAAGGGTTAAGTCTATCAATATCAGTCATCACACAACGTGGCTGTTATTGTGTATAATGTTCTCCTGGTTCTGCTCAACTTCACTCACCATCAGTCCATACAAGTTTTTCCAGGTTTTTCTGAAGTCTGCCTGCTCATCATTTCTTATAGCACAATAATATTCCATTACATTCACATACCACAATTTGTTCAGCCATTCCCCAAATGATGAGCATCCCCTCAATTTCCAATTCTTTGCCACCACAAAAAGAGCTCCTATAAACATTTTTGTACATGTAGGTCCTTTCCCATTTTTTATGTTTTCTTTGGGATACAGACCTAGAGGTGGTATTGCTGGGTCAAAGGGTATGCACAATTTTATAGCCCTTTGGGTATAGCTCCAAATTGCTGTCCAAAATGGTCAGATCAGTTCACAACTCCACCAACAATGCATTAGTGTTCCAATTTTCCCACATCTTCTCCAACATTTATCATTGTCCAGGTTTGTCATGTTAATCAATCTGATAGGTGTGATGTGGTACCTCAGAGTCATTTTGATTTACATTTCTCTAATCAATAGTGATTTAGAACATTTTTTTTCGTATGACTACAGATATCTTTAGGCTCTTCCTCTGAAAACTGCCTGTTCATATCCTTTGACCATTTCTCAATTAGGGAATGACTTGTATTCTTATAAATTTGCCTCAGTTCTCTGTATATTTTACTGCTAAAATGGGGTCTATGTGTTGGTAAATGTTTAACAACTAGCTCTCCAAAAAAAAAACCATATGCAATATACTTTTATGTTTAATCTACATTATTAATATTTTCTCCATCACTTTCTTAGGTTTAGACAATCAATCAAGTGTTGACTTGTAGCTTTTGCCAATTCTAAAATATAAATGCTCACATTGAAAATTTAACAATGTAACCCATCCTATTACCCCACCCCACAGAAGTGTCCCTAGAACCCTGAGGGAGGGCTATAGTCCTGCTTTGGGACACCTGATTCATCTATAACAGTCTAAGAGAAAGATTCACAAAACTTTTAGGCTAGAGTTAGCATTACTTTCCCAAAGTCAACCAAGTTGATACTAGTTTTTCCTTTCTCCAGAATCTACAAGCGATATCAAATTTGACAATTTTGATTGAGATGCCTGATACAATTTAATTCTCATCTCACACACACACACACACACACACACACACACACACACACACACATTGATACCCAAACATGTTTAAAACAATGTCCAGGATCCTACTTCTTATGTTCTGGTCTTTCCTTTGATCTTACCCTTTTCATTGCCACATCTTAGTACCCTCACCCTTAGTTAATACTATATCCCCTCCTCACCTCTGTATTTTCCTATCAGACAGACTCCTGAAATAATTCTGCCATCTTCCACATCCAAACTGGAATTGAAAAGAATCATGGTATACAACTGGCCTCAAATTGGTTCTATTTACTGTTCTGTTATTAGCTAGCTTTGTTATCTAAGACAAGTTACTTAATTTTTAGGGGCCTCAGTTTCTCCATCTACAAAATGTAGGGGTTGGAATAGGATGCTGCATAGTATTATAGAATGAACATAAAACCAGGTATCAGGATACATGAGTTCTAATCCTGGCATTAATCATTAACTTTTTCTCTATAATCTCAAGCAAGACATTTAAGCTTTCTAGGTCGTAGTTTCCTCAAATAAAGTTGTTTTGGATCAGAAGAGCTTTAAGATACCTTCCCATTTTGGGGTTCTGAGTTTTATGAGACTAGTTCAATGACTTGAACCCTAGGCTATTGAAGGCTTGGCTGGGAGAGCAGGGCAGGATAGCAGGAGAGTGTTGAGTTATTTGAAAGGGTTCACAATTCACTGGTATACAAGGTATCATTTTTGTGTTCATCTAGCTCTAACAACATATGTACCAGGAATGCAAATTCTACATGGTGGTGATCCATGATTCTTTTTCTAAACTTTAAAAAGGAGTCCCCACAATGCAAAAACCATTGGGTCCCTTCTAGTTCTTAATAAAGGAACTATTGGGTCCCTTCTAGTTCTAAAAGTCTTGGGGTGTTCATGAAGTTCTAAGTGTTTTTTGTGTCAAAGGAATCAAGGAAGTAAATAAATTATAGTACACAAATATTAATAGCTAGCATGTATATATCAACTTAAAGGTAACAAAGCACTTTGGAAATATTATTTCATTTGATCTTCACAACCACCTTAGAATGTAGGTGCTGATATTATCCCATCTTTATAGAAGAGGAAACTGAGACGGGAAGAAGTTAAATGACTTGTCCAAAGTCACACAGCTAGTAAGCATCTGAATGCAGATCTGAACTCAATTCTCCTGACTTCCGGATGGGCTCTCTATCTACTGTGCAACCTAGGTGTCTTAAGACATTGTTGACAGGTTAAAGCCCAGGATACAATAACAAAATACAAAATCCCCCTAGTTCATAAAAGAGGTGAAGGATTAAAAAAAAATTAGAAAGAGGCCTGGAAAGAATAATTATAATAGATTATGGGAAAAGGAAACTGAGAATGAACTCTGGATCCCCTAAACCTTGTGAAACTAGTTACTATAAAGAGACTTAAAAGACATTGTTCAGGCATGGTGAACTCCACATTCTGCTGTTGTTGATGAGGTTTAGGAGTTCAGGGGTGCTGGGACCCCAAAATCACAACACCCGGGTGCTGCCCAAAAGAATTTGACTCAAGCCTTCTTTCAGTCAAAGACAAGGTTTATTAGAACACCCGTCATATTAACCAGACTCTTAAGGAATCTGAGTATTTGTGAGCTATTGGATAGATTGTAAAAATCTGAGCAGTGGCTATGAAGAGGGTGGGGGTTTTTAGGGTGCTCCTAGATGCACAGAGGCACCCCAAGATGGTGGGAAAAAGCCCAAATCGTGGCGTGGATCCGCCTGAAAGAATTCGACCCAGATCTTCTTCCAGCCAGAGGAAAAGTTTATTAAAGATAAGCATATAGGCCAGACTCCAAAGGAACCCAAACATCAGTGATCTAAATGGGGGTTAAGGTGGTCAGATGAGGTGTGAGGCAGTCTCAACCTCCTGGGTGTGAGGAAAGCTCAGCGTCTGAGTAGGGGCTGGGGGCTAAGGTGGTCAGGGCAGGTGACACTGGTTACGCGTGGGCATGGGGGTCTCAGCCTCTAGGGGCATGAGAAGTTCCCAGTGTCAGAATGGGGCAAAGATGAGTCTTAAGTACAGAAAGACTGGCGGAGGGGTCTAGAAGTGGCCAAGCAGTTTGGAGTGACAGGAGGAGGGGTCTAAGGAGTTCTGAATGGGAGTGGCTAGTAAGCTGGGATGAACAGAACTCCTGGGTCCTGGACCCTGTGGCACCAAGCTAGGACTAAGGGTGGGAATGGCCAGGAAGGCAAAACAATGGAAGGAGAGGTCAGTTGAAGGGTCCAGGTGAGAATTTCCGTTTGGAATGTCTGAGGGATTTGAACAGACAATGAGAATAGATAATGAAAGGAGCTGAAAGGGGGGGAAGTTTGCTTTCAAAGGGAAATAAGGCAGCTTCCAAAACTTTTAAGGTTTTCCTGGGACAGGCAGACAACTGAAGCCAGGTTCTTTTTGGAGCCAGGGAAGAAAGATGCGTTTGAATAACCTTTCAAATTGAGAGAGATAAAGTGAGTCTACAAGGAATCTAAAAGTTTTAAGGTTTTTCTTGGGAACTATGAACAAGGAGCCAAATTCCTTTTGGCGTAATGGGGCAAAGGTAAATCTCTTCAGCTAGATTATAAAAATCAGAGCCCCTTAATGGAGACAAGATGGACCTTATATACAGAAAGACTGTGGGAGGGATCTGGGAGTGGCCAAGTAGTCTATGAGGTAATAGAACTCCAGGGACCTGGACTATGTGCCAAAGGGTGAATGGAGCCTAGATAGGATTAAAGGTGGGAATCGGTCATACGGAGGTCAGACAATGAAGGGCTAGGCTAGGTTAAGGGTAACGGAATTGGGAGTTTGGGTTTAGCCAGAATGAAAGGTTAGTTGTTGGTATTATAGCCTCAGGGGAATGTCAGAGATTTGGCCTTGTGGGAAAGTCCAGGGTTTTTCCTTTCTGGGGCCCAGATCCCAATCCCATCATTGTGACTTTGGATCCCTTTGTAACCTGTTTATCTGAATGTCTTAAACTTCTGCCCAAGTTTATTTTATTTAGAAGTGGAAGGAACAGGAGTTGATGATTCTCATGACTTAGACCCTCAACCATAAAAATGGAGGGGGGAAAAAAACAAACATTTTAACTGAACTATCCATTGAAACTAATTCCATCTTTGCAAGCATGCTAGCTATATATCACTCCATGCCCCAAATTCTCTCTCTTTTGCTCTGCATACTGGAAACTTTAGCTCTTTTCGAGGCTACACTGATACTTAATCTCTTAAAGAATACTTTCCTTGATTTCCCTAGTTATCAGTGTTCTCCACCTCACTCTTTGGCCTACAAATTATCTTGATTTACTTAGCATATGTTTTGTATTTATCTGTGCAAATAGTTTCCCTGTAAATGGAATGTAAGCTCCCTAAGGGCAGCTCACTTACTTACCAGCACCTTTTTACACCTCAGACAGGGTCTATGCCTTTAGCATAGATTCCTGCCTCAACTTTTAGACTCCCTCCAAAATCATTAGGGGGAAAGGGGAGTGGAATGGGAGATTGAAAAGGTAATATGTCTAAAAGCAATTACTAACAAACTAATCCCCCAGGCACCAGTTACTGACCAAAATAATGCCTACCTACTGTGGAATTCAATCCCACTGAAGAATACAGTTCATGAAATGTAAGTGAAAGGCAAGATTCATAAGCTTCTTGAGGGCAGGAACTGTCTTTCGCCTCTTTTTCCATCCCCAATTTAATTAAATGCAGTAAGCATTTATTAAATATCTACTATATGTCAGACACAGTGCTAAATTCTAGCGATACAAATAAGAAAAAGACAGATAATCCCTGCACTCAAGGAGACTATAATCTAATGGTGGAAGACAACACAAAAGAAAGCTGGAAGGGTGACTAGAGAGTACATGATGCGGCAAATCTAAAGTGAAATGAGCTAGATATCTGCCCTCTATAAAGAATGACTTTGGAAGGAGTTTGATACTCTACCTTCCAGTTCTCCAATCAGAGGTGAGAGGAGGCTGAAGGAGGTGGTATCTGGGCTTGAGTTAGCAGCATTGTGGTGCTATTAGGGTGGTGCTAGGCGGCGCAGTAGAAAGAGTGCCAGACCTGGAGTCAGGAAAACTCCTTTACTTGAAGTCAAATCTGGCCTCAGATACTAGCAGAGTGACCTTGGGTAAGTCACTTAAGCCTATTTGCCTTAGTTTCCTCATCTGTAAAATAAACTGGAGAAGGAAATGGCAAACAACTTCAGTATCTTTGACAAGAAAACTAGTCAGGTGACCCTGGGCAAGTCACTTAACCCCAATTGCCTCACCAAAAAGCAAAAAAACAAGAACACTGTACCATCTAACTGCCTTGTAGTTCAAATGTATAGGGACAAATAAAAGAGGTATAAGAAGGCACTGGGTAGCTAGGTGGCTTAATGAATAGAGTTCCAGGCCTGGAGTCAAGAAGATTTATCTTCCAAAGTTCAAATCTGGCCTCAGACACTTACTAGCTGTGTGACCCCAGGTAAATCACTTTAATCCTGTTTGCCTCAGTTTCATTATCTATAAAATGAGTTGGAGAAGAAAATGTAAACCGTTCCAGTCTCTGCCAGGAAAACCCCAAATGGGGTTGGGAAGAGTCAGACAGAACAACACAACAACAAATGAAGGCATTAGGGAACCAGGATGGAGATGGGGTAGGAGTCAGGTCAGGATGGAAGAGGCAAACTAGAAGAATAGAAGCCAGCACAATGGCAATACAAGGGACAATTGATAACCTGGCCTAGAGGGAGAAGACAGTAAAAGCTAAAGGATTATGGTGTAGTACTCTAAAGGATCTATAGTCATAATGATGACACTAACTTTACGTGAAAAGGTTAAATCAAGTTCAGCACCATCTGTTTAAAATGGCAAGGAAATTTACATGTTAGAAATCGACATCAAAATGGTTAGAACAAAAATGGTTTGGTGCTTGAAGACAAGCTTCAGGTGCTTAGAAATGAATGTTACTTACATAGAAAAATTCATTTTTCAAGGATCCCAAATAAATTAGATGTCAAATGCTCTAGATGTCAATAGTCTTGTGTATTTCCTTTGTGGCTCTCACAGAATCTAGTACTAGTGCTTGGCATTGATTGTACCTAATTGGAATATATATTATACCATCTTTGCATGTGTGTAGTTTTTGTTTTTTTATTTTGTATTTTTTCCCATAAATTACCAAAGGACAACATCAAAGCCATCAACAACAAAGACCATGTGGACTGGTCAAAACATAGAGTAATGAAAAACGGCGTGGGAGCAGTCCTGTGATTACTCATTGACACTGTTTCCAAACAGAACATGAATTCTTCAGAAATCCAATTTGTAAGAGGTTAAAACCATTTAGCATTTGGCTGGTGATGTCTGTTAGCACAAGATCTAGAAAACATATGGATAATTCAGACTATGATAGGCAAGATAGAATGCCAAATTCAGGCAGTAATTTTTTTTTAAAATAAACAATACCTGCTAGAGTGAAGTTATGTGACTTTTTATGACTAATGATTAGAAGCATGAGATTCTTAGAAGCTCAGAATTTGTCCTGGTATAAAAGGTTAGACATGTTATGTTATAAAGGAGTAGCATCATATAACAGAAAGAATGAGTCTAAAGTCAGAGGACCTGGGTTTGAATTCCACCTTTGAGGTGTGATTAGTGTATAACTTTGGGCGAGTGTCCTTTGCTCAAGAGGGCCAGTGTTTCTAGATTATAAAATATCTGTTAGAAGACTGCAAAGGCATTGTCAGACCTTGCAGTTTAGAAAGATCACTTTGATTGCTGAGTAAAGGAATAGGGACAGAAGGACAGAGGTGGGGAGGATCAACTTTAACTACCTCACAGAGTTGCTGTGAGGCTCAAATGAGATAATATGATAAAGTACTTTGCAT
The DNA here is from genome assembly GCF_900497805.2 of Vombatus ursinus. Lineage (NCBI taxonomy): Eukaryota > Metazoa > Chordata > Mammalia > Diprotodontia > Vombatidae > Vombatus > Vombatus ursinus. The sequence continues at coordinate 15,902,264 of NW_020954594.1, read as the reverse complement.
GTTCTGAAGTGTTATATAGACATCAACTATACCTCCACTATTCATTTGTTGTTTTTATTTCAGTTTTATGTGCAAAAGAGGCAGCTTAGCATAAGAGACATAAATTGGCTTCAGAGTTTGGAAAGCCTGGGTTCAAGCTATACCTCTAAAATACACAATTTGTCCTGAAGTCACTTAACCTTCTTGTTAACTTAACCTCATGCAACTAAGACCATAAACTGCAAAATAGTTGACAGTCTGCATGAGCTCTCTCACCTAGAGCATATGGGATGGTTAATTTGAAAGCGGAAGGGTCCAACAGGCCCTCTCTTTACTTTGTGCCTGGAGAGTTTAAATTGTCTACCCAAGGTCATAGGTCACAGATAGGAAATAAGGCTTTGAATTTAGGTTCTCTGGCTTTAAATCTATCTCTTTTAATGGAAGGGTAGGCCCAGGTCTATGCCAAAAGGAAGAGGTAAAATTCCTACCTCTGAAATTTTATTTAAAACTTGTGAAATTGATAAAATATGGAATTAATTTATCATTTTTAAAGAATCCAGCATGGTTAACATGAATTAGATTAATGCCATGTATCACCTGTTTAGAGTTTTAGAGCTGGATGGGACCTAAGAGTTCATCAAATTCACTAACCTCATTCGTCAGGTGAGGGGTGGAGGTTACTTGTCCAGAGACTACACTGCTAGTGGGTGGCAGAACTTAGATTTGAAGCCAAATCTTTTGCATATAAGCCCAGTGCTATTTCCATGGCACCACACTGCAGGAGCTTACCAAGAAGGACATACCTCCAGTCTAAGAGGAAAAATAAAAAGGTGAAAGAAAGGTTCTTGCTGTACTATAAAGTAGTACAACTATTGGAGGAAACCAAACAAATTTAAACTTTGCCTACCAACTTTCAATTTAATAGAGCCATTAATTTGGACAAATTAAGAATCCAGAAGATTGCTATGAAAAATCTCTTGAAGAGATGAAACTCATAATAAGTTTTTACTGACTCCTAAGCAGAGCATTAAAGCACATCTTGCAAAAATCTCACTTGAATGGTTTACCTACTAGAAAGAATAAACAGCATAACATTTACCATGGGCATAAAACAAACTTACCTTGTGACTCTCTACTGAGATATTGGAAAAGCAATTCAAATACTGTCTTCTATTATTAAGAATATTGATGATTACAAGGTAACCTAAATGTGATACAGAGTTTGGTATGGAAGCTTAGCTCAATTGTTACGCAACACATTGACCAGGCACCACCAAAACATTTGCTAAGCAAACGTTATTGAGTATCTGTCTTCAAAATGTTTAAATCAATAGCAGAGGCAAAGTTTATTTGACTTGTAGTCAGATTCTAATTCAACTCTCATTTTTTCTACAGGCTAAATAATTACAATTAACCACTGATTAATGCCTTAGTTAATAAGAAATTAGGGCATTCTTTAATTTCCTCCCCAAACCAAACTCGACATTTAACTAAATGTATTATAGACAAGATAAGAGCAGCAGTACACATGGCCCTGTAAAAATAGAGTAGTATGTGAAGAAATATGTTTTTAAAAGTTAAATGATGATTTTCAACTCTTTTTTAGTTTAGCTTTAAAATTCTGATTCATCTTTCAACTCATTAATATTAATTTTTCCAGTATATGTATTATTTGTGCATTTTAAACACTATATTTTATTTGCTTTATACTAAAGAAAAATAATTTCTTTTCCTCTATCATTCCAAATATTTTTTTACAAATAAAAATCCATTATATCCAAGATGAAAAGCTTTGAGAACACTGACATATCATTTAAATAATACATTTACCTTCTACTTCATTTTCTTCTTTACACATCTAATTTAATTCCATTGCTTTGCTTAGTAACAAAACCATTTTCACTGGTGTAAATTAGAAGAAAGGAATTTGGAGGCATTTAGATGATTGAATTTACTTACTATCATAGAAGCCAAAATCTTAATTATCACAGGAAAATGAACTGAACTAGCTCAATTAACTGGAGAAAGACCATGATCCTAGAACGATCACTTCATTTTAACCTTCAAAAATGTAAATTGTATTAGCTATTGGCCATTCAAATTAATTACTTCAATTTCAGTGGCAGGGTTAAATGAATGACTTGCTACCCAGCATCCTTTTCATTTCACCAAGAAGAGAGCAAACTGAAATCAGTGCTAAATATGGTAAGTATATTTTCTGGCCTCAAAACAAAAAGGCTTGATACAATAAAGGACATACTTGTTTTTTCTTGAAAGCCCAACTCTCCTGGAAAATGCAAGGCAAATGGTTGCCATATTTTTAACTCTAGTGCAACTTATATCTTACCAGTTTGGGCTTAGATTATTTGATGAAGGAAGCCTGGAGACAGGTTTGAGTTTAGGGAATAGTAAGATGCCAATTTTTTGGTGTGTAATTAATATTCATGGAATGGAATGAAATTAAGTACTAAATACATGCAAAGCACTATTAGAGATTGGGAATACAAAGATCAAAAAAACTCAGTCACTGAACTAAAGATCTTGCAATTGACTAAAAGGGATATAACATGTACATAAATAAATATGATATAAGTAGAATGTGATGGGAACTAAGGAGAAATAGAGATAAAGAGTTGCAGGAAAATTTGAAGAAGGAATAGACATTCTCAGTTGGGAAATTGGAGAAGCCTTTCTGAGGGAAGTGGGCCCTTATCTGATTCTTAAAGGTATTGAGGAATTAACTCATCATTCTGCATTTTTCTGGCTTAGTAAAGAAGATTGTATCACTTGCGAACACAAAAGGAGAACAGGACCTCAGACATCCAAGTCAGACTTATAGCCATGTTCTTCAGCACCTACAGTTAGCTGGGCAATGTATCCTTTAACAACTGTGTTGAGAAAACCAAAAATAAATTGGGAGTGGTACAGAGTAGAAAAACAAATGGGGCTTAGGAGAAGGAGATACAGAAGGGGATACAGGACTGATGAAGGTATAGTTATTAAGGCACAGAGACCAAGTTGTAATTAGAACATTTTAGGAAGAAGTTCTACAATTTAAGCAGCTGCTTTTCATCTTTCTTCCTAGAGATAGAATACTTCACTATGGGAAAGGTTAGCAATAGGTAGTCAATCCACAGGCCTTTGTAATAAGGTCAAATTCTTTAGAAGCACAGGAAAATAAGGCTGATTTTGTGTACTGATTCTACAAATGAAAACAAGGATTTCATTACAAAGAGATGAAGAGAGAGTTCATTCTGGGCATGGTAGACAGCCTGTTCAAATGCACAGAGGCCAGAGAGCACAGGATGAGATCATTGGTTCTATTTGGCTGGAATGAAAAATCACATGAAATGAGATTGGGAAAGGAGACATGAGACAAGCTGGGGGGATACTTAAGTGCTGGAATAAGAAGTCTACATTTATTCTAGAGGTATTAGAAAGCCACTGAAGATTTCTGAGCATGTACATGACATGGTCAGACCTGTGCCTTCAGCATGTTGTTTTGGCAGCTCTATGAATAAGTACTGGAGTACTGGACTCCAGTGCGATTAGCAGTAGCTAGCCTGACGAGGGACCAGATCAAAGACATGTGGAAGTGAAACCTTTGGCAAGATAGAAGGCCAGGAGACTAAAGAAAAGATTTTGACACCTAGAGAAATGAAAATGAGGGAGTCAATGAATGGTTTCAATATCAGCCAGGATCCATTTCCCTTCCTCTTTCTCTACTCCTATTCTCTCATGTCCTCTGCTCCTCTTCTTCCCCCACTCCCAACCTCCTGATTTTGCCTTAAGACTCAAAATATCTTTCATTCTATTTAATTAATACTTTGTTAAATACCTACAGTGTTTGCCAGGCACTGCGGGATATATATATATATACCTGAAAGATCTGCAGTCACAGTCTGACAACAGATAAATCCTAGACAGATGTCTGTGACATACAGAGATTAAGTAACCTTTCCAGGTTCACACAGCCGAGAAGCATAAGTGGTGGAATGTGAACTCAGATCTTCCTGACTCCCAGCCCAGAACTGTATGTTATGTCATACTGCCTCCATGTGGGGGGCAAAAATCATGTACAATAAAGGAAAGAAAGCACTTTTTAAAGAACTGGGTGGAATGACCTGCCAAAAATCCTTAAAACTTACCCAAAGCAGTTACCTATATGTGTTAGCATTCAATTTTCTTTTTTCAATTCACTATTTATTTTGATATTTTAGATTCTGTGCTGGATTGTGCCCTTCTCAGGGGGAGAGATAGTTTTGTTCATCCTCGTATCTGCTGCTGTTCCTTGCACACAGTAAGTACTATGGAGGATAAAAAGATAGACAAGACAAGACAGAGTCTGCTAATCAAGAAACTCACAGTCTAGTCTAGTGGGAGAACTGTTATATAAACAAATAAATGTACTAAAAGGCAGAATGTCAAAATTGTTATAGAAGCCTAGTATTCCTTTTCACCCTGTACTCTCCGATGCATATTTAATTGTTTCTGGAACATTAAACATTACTTTACTTTGTATTTCAAGATATATTCAAGATATATATTATAATACCCCTTTTCCAATGGCAAGCTAAAACACATTGCCAACCCTCTTTTGATTTCTGTCTCAGCTAATAAAGTCTTTAAAAAGTCTGTTGTTTGAATGCATCTTTTTTTCATAAGTAGTGCTATAACTGTGCAAAACAGAGTGTTTGCCTTCCAAAAGCTTATAGTCTAACTCAGGGAACAAAACTAATACATATATAAAGGCAGGATGGTATGGAAAGTGTGCTAAGCTTGGAGTCAGGAAATTTAGGTTTCTATCTCTGCCTTGAAACTTATGATCTATGTGATCATGCTCAAGTTACTTAACTTTTCTTGATGATGATGATGGTGGTTAGCATTTATATAGTATCTACCATGCGTTGGGCACTATGCTAAGCACTTTAGAAATATTATCTCATTTGATCATCAAACCCGTACATGCTACTATTATCCTCATTGTTTAGTAGAGGAAACTGAGGCAAACAGAGGCTAAGTGACTAGCCAAAAGTTAGAAAGTAAGTGGTTGGGTAAAATACAATTTGGGATTAATATTCCTGAAAAATCACTACTCAGTTCCTAGAACACTCCCCATAAGGACTGAAAAGGATTTTCTCCCTGAAAATCAAAATCTTAAGCTTGAATACAAAAGAAGATACCACCCTTGGGTGGATCTTGGTGGTCAAGCAGCTTAGGTGGGTAGAGAGATAATCTTTTTACCTAGAAGAATTAAATTTGGTTTTTACCCTTAATACATTTCCTTAAGAAAGACCTTAGCTTTTATTCCACCCACTTTCCTAAAGGGAAAAATATTGAAAATGTTTTAGCCTAGAGAGAGTATTACTTCTTAATATTTTCTATTTTACTAAAAATGAGGTTTTCAAATACAGTTCCAGAATGTACCTTTTTACTTCTCTATATTTATTAATTCTAGGGCCTGAATTTTGTACCTGCTAATCAGTAGCAAGATACATTGCTTTAGTTGGTCTAAAATATGGAGTTTTCTCTGTTTTGTCAATGTAAATGCAGCAAAACACTAAGATTACAAGAACTATTTTAGGTGTCATAATGATACACCGAGTGATAGAAAAGGCTTGGGTGGCTATCTTGAGCTGCCCTTTAATATACTGCAGATCAGCCAAGCCAAGCCTTGGGCTTGAATAACTCCCACTGTTCTTCACCTTCCCGCCTACACACATGGTACAGAACAAAGTAGAGAAAACCACATAATTGTTCTGACTGGGTCTACTACAAATTTATGTTCTACAACCTCACCTGGGACCTCACCACTTCGAGGCAATCCTACTATACCTCCTCTATCAAATCACTCTCCCACTCTCCAAAGCCACTCCTCCAAATCCTTTCATCCCTCTTCAAATCTCCCAAGGCTCCCCCTCCACCCATTCTCTGAGCTCAGGTCCTTACCTCATATTTTACAGAAAAAAAATTGAGGCCATTCACAATGAATTTCCTTTTCTCCCTTCTTTCTCATTTCCTATCACTCAAGTGCCTTCTGCTGTTTTCTCTTTCTTCAATTCTCACCTTTCCCTTAGTCATAACACTTATTAAGCTCCAAGACAATTTTCATGACACTAGCTATCCAGAGGAAGAAAGGAAGAATTTATTAAGTACCTACCAGGTACCAGACATAGCACCCAGCATTCTGCAAATATGTCATTTGATCCTCACAACAACCCTGGGCAGTCAGTTTTATTATGATGCTAATTTTATGATTATTCTCATTTTACAATTGAGAAAACTGAGGCAGCTAGTGCTTAAGTGACTTACCCAGAGTTATACACCTAGTAAGTGTCTGAGGTCCGATTTGAAAACAAGCCTTCCTTACTCCAGACCCAGAGATCTATCCACTGAGCCACCTAGCTGTCTCTGGGAATTAAAAAGGCACATAGAAAGGGATGTGTGTGTGTGTTTATCTCCAGCTTCAGCAGAATGTGCTAAGCATGGAGTGCATGTGGCATTGCTGTCTGTGACATTTGCCATTCTAGTGTTTATTTTTTTACCCTATCCCAGAATTTAGACGTGTCAGCGTCTCTATTGATAGAACTGGCATTGGAGAAAAAGGATGAGTGGAAGCCACTGCATCCACTCTTCTTTCCTGATGTAATTAATATTTACTGTTTCTATTCAGTCTCCCTGCTTCCACTTTATTTTGCTTTTCTACCTAGGATCCATGTTTCTATTTTGGTACATGGGATAAAATATCCAAAACAGCATGATTAAAAATTTTCTGCTGAAATGTAGATGAAATGCAGACTTTTAATTAGTGCTTGTGTATTTCCCCACAGGGTTTAAGGGAATAAAAAAAGAGAAATTTAGAGGAGCAAATAGAAAGGATCCTTTAGACTTACAGTCTGGTTCCCCATTGTTGCTGAGGGGAGAGGTGGACTAGAAAAGCCAAAACTGCTATGTGCTTGGTTTAGGAGAAAAGGGGGAAAAATTTGTATAGTATAAAGGAAGAGCACATGAAGATTGTACTTGTTCTCCAATACATGAGACAAATTGTGGCTATAAACAATAGACTGTGGCATTGAAAAGGGAAGCAGCATATATAACCTATATCAAATTGCTTACCTTCTTAAAGAGGTGGGAGGGGGAGGGGAGAGAAATTTGGAACTCAATTTTTTAAAAATGAATGCTAAAATTGTCTTTACATGTAATTGGAAAAAATTAGAAAGAAAGAAAAGAAAAGCAGGTAAATCTACTTATGTTACAGGATGTAAAGAAAGTCATTATCTAGAAAGTTAAACATTCTCTTGGTCAAAGTGTCAAAAGACATATATACAAACAGGTAGTTGGGACCCCCCCATACCTTGAACTATATGAGCTGACCTCCTCCCCTCCAGATTTAATCCAATTTTATTTCTCTAAGTTCTTTGGCTCTTCTCCCCCTACCTGCCTAGAATCCTGCCTTGACTTTATCTATTCAAATCTATGGATGCCCCAACATCCCAACCTCCCTTCTCACTTTCCTACCTTCATGTTTTGGGAGGCTCTACCTCATGCAATAAAAGAGATCATTAGAATCTCAGAACTGAAAAAAATACCTATTACCTGGCTTCTGGAGTCTGGGAGTGAAATATTGCAGTAGAGGGGAGATATGTTCCTGTCATAACAGCTAGAAACTCTGAGTTCCTTTTCCCCTAGAAATGCTGCCATACAGGATAGTTAGGTCCTATCAGTACCTTAGATTAGGTAAATTATGAGTTAAATAGGTTTTCATGGCTTGGCCTCCTAATCCAACTACCAAGGTATTGTTTGATGAAGAGATTTGGCACAGTGATGGGAACAATGGATTTCCATTCAGAAAATCTATGCCTGTATCTGCTAATCTCTCTGCAAAAATACTATCTGAATTTCAAATAATAACTAAACTAACATTTGGAACAAACGTGTTAAAAAAAATTACAGACTTCCTTTCCAGCATAACTTTGGCTTCTTGTAACTCGTTTTACCTCCTACATAATTTACTATCTTCTATTCTCCAAGCCCATAAGTTTCATCAAGGACTTGTTTCAACTAGTCTGAATACAATAAGGAAGAAAGTCCATGATAATTTTGTTTAAACAAATTTGGCTTCTTAAGCAAGCTTAATTGTGGTGATTTCCTTGTTATAAAGTAACATGGGGGTAGCTAGGTGGTACAGTGGTTAGAGCACCAGCCTTGGAGTCAAGAGGACCTAAGTTCAAATCCGGCCTCAGACACATAACACTTACTAGCTGTGTGACCCTGGACAAGTCACTTAACCCCAACTGCCTCACCAAAAAAAAAAAAAAGAAGAAACATGATCCTTGTAGTACTTTTTTTAAATAGCAAAACCTTTCCAACAGCGAACTCTACATTTGATGTGACAACCCAAACGAGAATAACAAGAATAAATAAAGGAACTACATGATGCCTCTAATTTACCTTAGCCATTATGGCACAGTGGATAGAGTGCCAAGCCTGAAGTCAGGAAAACCTGAGTTCAGATATGACCTCAGATACTTATTAACTACGTGACTCTGGGCAAGTCAACCCTTTTTGTTTCAGTTTCCTCATATGTAAAATGAGCTGGAGAAGGAAATGCAAACCACTCCAGTATATTTGCCAACAAAACCCCAAATGGGGTTAGGAGTCAGATGTGACTAAATAACAATAATTTATTTCAGATTTCCCCTTTTACCAATTTTCTATGGTTTCAGTTAAAATATTACTGTTATACAAATTTCACGAACGTTACGTGTTTCTCTATATTTGTCTTCACTCATTCTCTTTCTGTACAGCCCATCTCTTTCTCTCTACTTTTTTCTGATAGTATGGTTTGGCCCATTATCACAAAGTCAGGCAGCTTTCTCCTTGGGATTTTAAGGATTTAAGTGATGCCCGTGGGGCTTGTAGTTGTCTCTAACACCATTATTTAAAACTCCTGCTGATCGGTGACTAGCCCTCAGTTTCATTTGAAAACTGAACATCAGTTAGTTTTTACAGAGATTTTTGTTTCAAAAATATAACAAAAACAAAAGTACGAATATCCCCCTCCCCAATATCTCAGGGGCAGACTCTCCCCTATACCAGTTGTTTCTGAACAAAGTGAGCACAAAGTTAACACAGTTTCTAAATAGCATTGGTCCTACCAACTTCACTTTCAAATGTCACATTCGTATTAGGTAAGTCCTTGCCCTGGCTATTACTGGAGTAGGTCTAAAATGCCATTTCCAAAGGTCACACCTCAGGGCATCAGTAATGGGTTGGCTGTAAAATTTGGTATGGCCTCAGACTCCTAATTTCTCACATGTTCACTCTCTTGACTTTTCAAAACTCCTAAGTCTAGAGCATCCAATCCCTTTACCTGAAATGGAAAAGACCAAACAGAAGCAAAGGACCAAGGCCTGTTTCATGAGGCCACATGTCAACCTCAGAGGAAAGAAGACCTAACACAGCATTGTCTCTCATCAGGCACCATTAGCAAAGGTATCACACAAAAGGAAAGCAGGTAGAGGATGGCTGAGGCTGATTAAGGCATTTTTTAAGGTGCCTCCAGGTCTAGCTATTTAGTTGTTATTTTTCAGTTGTGTCTGACTCTCCCTAACCCCAAAAGTTCCCAGGGGTTTTCCTGGCAAAGATAATGGAGTGGATGTCATTTCCTTCCCCATTTTACAGATGAAGAACTGAGGCAAATAGCAGTTAAGTGCGTACCCAGGGTCACACAATGTCTGAAGCTGTATTTGATTTTCTTGACTCCAAGCCTGGTGTTCTATCCACTGCACCACCTAGCTGCCTCCAGTTCTAGCTATTCTAAGAGACTGCCATTCACAATATGGTTAGCAGACTTCATGGAACCAGTTATAAAATGCCTGTTTCTGTTTCAATGTTTCTCCAAGCCACTTCTATTACATATCCTCTTGGCTTTCCCAGAAGCAGCTCCCCCAGCCTTTGTCCACATAGGGAATCTTATTAGCCAACTCTGGTAGTCCTCTGTTACACCCTTCAATATTGCTCCAAGACTCTCCCAATACATGTCACTATGACTGTCCCATGTTGGAGCACACCTTCAGAGGTATTCTATATGAGTGACCCCATTACTCTGACATTGTTTCAGCAGTCAAAGCTGTAAAGATGGATGCCCCTTTTCCTAGGGATGCTTAAGTGGAAAACATGGAAGCTTCCTGAGGTGACAGAGGCCAAAAATAGCAAAACAGGGATATGAGTCTTGATCTTCTGACTCTGACTCTGACCATCTCTCCAATATACCAGAAAGAAAGAGAGTTGCTTCATTACCAGCATTCATAGGTTCACATGTTTCAAGAACTCATAAAAGGCCTAGTAGACCCTACTCCCCCCCAACCCCTCACCCCACCCCCATTTCACAAATGAGAAAACTCAGGCCCAGGTTGGTTCAAGGACTTGCCAAAGGCCATGAATGCAGGAGCATCAGGGGCAGGTCTTTTGGCTCTGCAACCAGTGTTGCTTTCTGCTGCACCCTCTTATATCCCAGGCAGGTAATTCTAGGTTTTCTCTGTTGTGATGTTATTTTTCTAGGAATTGGACAAGAAACTATGAAAGGATCATGATTTGCATAAATAAACTGAATGAGACTGTATCCTTCCCCATGGAAAAGAAATATCACTTTCCCCCAACATTTCTTTTTACAAATATGATGACTCTGGGTAATCATTAACTCTTAATCTCTAAAATTTATATTGACCATTCACTGAGTTCATGATTTCTCTGAGGCAACACGAGAAATGTTTGTGTCTAAGACTTTCTGGCTTGTAAATAGAACTTAGTTCTATGGCAATAATAATAGCTAACAATTACATAGCACTTACTATGTTCCAGACTGGGCTAGCTAAGTATTTTACAATTATGATCTCATTTGATCTTCACAATGACCTTGAAAGGTAGGTGCTATTATTATCCCCATTTTGCAGATGAGAAAATGAAGGCAAACAGATGGAGTGACTTGCCCAGGATCACACAGTTGGTAATATCTGAGGTTAAATCTTCACTCAGGTCTTCCTCATTCTGGTCCTGCAGTTCTGTCTACTACACCACCTCACTGGGAAAATTCTACATAAAATAATATAGGCTACCCAAACGTTCACTTTACTGTAGAGATCCTTGAGAAGCAAGCCCTATTATGTACCACACTGTAGAGAATAAAGAAGTGGGGGGTGGGGGGAAGCTCCTGAGTAGATATAACAGATGTCATTCAATTCAATTCAATAAACATGTGATAAAGCAGTACTGTATGCAAGTCACTGTGATAGGTGCTGAGAAAAACAAAGAGAATCCCTCTCCTCCCTAGGATGTAGCCTTATACACAGAAAAAAGCATTGTCTCTGGAGTCACAGGACTAGGGTTCAAATCCTGACCCTGGTGTTTATATGTGACCTTGGGCCCAACACTTATCTCCCTGAACCTCAGCGTCCTCATCTGTAAAATGAAGGGGTTGGACCAAATGGTCGCTGAGGTCCATTCCATTATAGAACTCTGATTCATTCTATTCACTGCAGAAGGTTGCTAGAGACCCTGGCATTAAGAAGCAACATGTTGTATCCTGATAGCAACTGAGCAAATGTGAGAAATCTAAAGAGAATTAGATGGAACCATTTCGTGTAGGGACAAATAGCCTTACACATTTCCCTAGTCCCTAAAGACATCCTTATGTTAGAGGACAGTGCAATAATGCATTTTTCTAATGATTACCCAGAATCATCAAGAAAAGCTAAATTTCATTTAAATTTTATTTAACAAAACAGAGAAGTGTGCAATTGTTTTTGGAAAGACTTAGGAAAGTTGAGATGGAAAGTCTGTCTCAGCAGACACTGTTATCTGTTCTTCAGAAATGCAAAGTTTAAGGTGAACTAGTTTCAAAAGTGAGGAAAACACACAACTCCAACTGAGGAGGAAGAGAAAGAAGAGAAAGAAGACTTCAAAAAATATGGAAGTTAGGGGGCGGCTAGGTGGCACAGTGGACAGAGTACTGGCCCTAGATTCAGGAGGATCTGAGTTCAAATCCGGCCTCAGACACACAACACTTTTTAGCTGTATGATCCTGGGCAAGTCACTTAACCCCACTGCCTAACCAAAAAAAATATAAATTATATATATATATATATGGAAGTTAAAGGCATAGAACTGGACGACATTGCAGGCAAATGCATACATAGCTGACTACCTGAGACTGGGAAAAAAAAAACACAAGAATAATATTGTAAATATTACTATGGAATTAATGACCATCAGAAATTAGAATAGTTTTTTTCAGAGGAAAGCAAATACAACCTGATTTGAAATTAGTACCTTGTTCTATCAATAATATCAAAGTTTTTTATTCAATTGGAAGTGGGAGAGATAGAATCTGCCTCTTCATATTTTATATTTTCTTACCCAGCATACCCCCTGAGGAATGCGTAATTCATTCTTGTGAATTTGGTATAGAGATGAGGTCTATAAAAATACAGGTCAGATGACTTTTCAGTCACTTTTTTTTTTCTGTTAATACTCCTGTTTGTGATTTCCTCCCCTCTCTTTTTAGAATTTTCCTATTTTTTTCAACATAGTGAAAATCGACCCCTAAGTGCCTCTGATACTATCTTGCCTCTGACATAGATAACTTCTCTATATATTTAGTCAGATCCAGTCTCTTTCCAGTATCAGTTTTTCAATGCCATTTCCATTTCCTTATGCAATATACAATATGCTGTACTAACTGTCATCATAGGTTGTTGTAAAATTGAAGATCTATCTCATTTCAGTGTGTGTGTGTGTGTGTTTTGATACAGAGGTTCCTGGGCTCTTTTGACCTTCTTTGTTGAAGAAATTGTTTTATATCTGTTAAATTTCACTAACAAATGGTGATGATCAGCCAATATTTTTTCTTCTTATTCAATTACAATTTTTCAGAGTCAATAGTTTGTTTAATAGGTCAGATAGTACATATTGCAGATACAGTGTCTTTCTCATCTTAATTCTTTCTTTTGATTTGGTAGTCATTTTTATATTTGTCTTTATCAGATAAGTTCACTACACACAAAAGTTGATTCTAAGATAATCCCTACAAGTATAAACAATTATTTCCTATGTGACAATATATAGTCAAGTTCATTTTAAAATTTATTTTATTTTTAACTTATGGAGTAAAACAAGCATTTCCATAACATAGAATAATAAAAAAAGATAATTGCACATGAAACTGCAAATCTATTATGTAATTTTTTTATGTTGTTCAATAAGTGCTTGTTGTCTTCAACATTTTATACATCTCTGTAGATACAAAGTTTCCAAATTACACACAATTCTCCTTTAGCTTCCTTCATTTCTAAATCCGGAACCACATTTTCCAGTATATTTTTCAATGTATTCCTCTTCATGCAAGTTCACTTGAGGTCACACAATATCAAGGTAAATGCTGACTTGGTTTAAAGGTCTTCTTAGAATTTTTCTTGATCTTCTAGAACAGATGTTGGTGTATAGACTGTGACTTGTCTTTGTTGTCTCTTTACATATACTTATCATGAATACTGAAATATGAGCTGACCAAGGATCCTATTCAATATTTCTTGTTATCACTGAGTACATAAGGAAACTAATTCCCTTATTAATCTCTTTGAGGAAAACATACGAACTGCCTTTCCCATTATGTATCCTGGTTCCATATAGAGTACCATTATGAGTGTGGTTCAATTCTTCCAGTATATCAATTTTTTTGTAACTGAATGAGTATCTCACAATTATTGTATACAATGTTAAATTAATTTCTGTAGATTGCCTTAAGATTATATGATTCATAGCACCCCCAACTATTCTCATTATTACTTTGGATCTGGCAGAGGGCTGCACAAGACCTTGGAGAGCCATTTAGAACTCTTACTGGGTCCCCATGTGCACAAAATTCAGCACTATACATCCAGCTTGCTGCTGCTAAGTCTCTCTATGTTTATGTAGGTTGATCTTTGGACAGAAGTTATAGTCTATCTAAAGGATAGATGGACTATGTCTAAAGCCTTTTTTCCAGTTTGGTATGACCTGGCAGCTTTCATCCCTCGATCATAGCCCTAGAGAATGAACCCAGGTCTATTTCTATAACACTATGAAGGAGAGAAATACTTTTAAGAGAAGGATATTTACTCACTATAATTATGTGTATGCATATTTATTTGCTAGCTATAAGTATTTATTGACTAATTTGAAACACTAAATATTTCACACACACATGTGTGTATATATATATATATATACATATATACATATATTAGACAATATGAGAAAAATATCCACATTATGATTATGGGATTTTCTAATTACTTTTTGCTAGCATATGCAAAATACCAACTATTTTTATCAAAGTATAGAACTTCAGGTGTAAAAACTGCCTCCACTCAACAGATCTGTTCAACCTGTTTAAGTTGAAGTGACTTGCCCAGAGCCATATAAATAGTAACTACCAGAAGTGGAATTTAAATCAAGGTCTTTTTGGCTCCAAGCTACTCTATCCACAGTGAAACACCGGCTTTCAAGTCTGGCTTAATAACTATAAACAGAAACAATCTCTACTCACCTCAACATTATTTTGTATTTTGAATAATTTTACTATTTTGATAATATATTTGGTGATAGATATCAGTTATTCCGTATCTCTAAATTCAATAGAAAATGATACACATTTTCAGAACAATACATACAATAAGTCACATGTCAAAATATTATTCAAATGATTTAGAAATCTACCATTTCCTAAAATAGATATTGGTGACCTAAATTGTTATCTAAATAATATAACAGTCCTTTGCTAACTGCTACTTTACTAATATATAAACTAAAAAATACTAAAGATGTCAGTAATTTATTAGCAGAAAGGTAATGGAGAATAGGAAAATTTCACATTGCAAAAGCACATTTCACAAATATGGAATAGTGTATGTATTAGTGAGGCATTATACTTGAGCTTCAACAATATTTGTCAAAATACATCAACATTTGTTTCTGATACTTTATCAGTACTTAAAACAGTTATAAGTCTAATCTTATAGATTAGCTGACAACCCAGGAGTAAGTCAAAAAATAATAAAAATGAGACCCCTGAACTGTAGATTTCACCAAGTCCACACAGCAGAAGAAGTCTGCTATAGACCTTGACAACAAGAAGTGAAATGTGACAGCCCGAAAGCAGGAGAGAAAATCTTAAGCAGTGACTACTCTATAATAATTTCCATCCAAATAATCCCACCTCTAGTCAAACTGAATAAGGTTTTATCACTCAGAACACTTAAAAAAAGAAAAAAAAAGAAATAAAATCTTAAGTCTTCCTTCACTTTGATTAATTACATGCTTTAATTATTGGAGAATTTTTCTTCTTAATTTTACTAGTGTTCTTTAAGTTGAGTGTTTTCAAATTCACTTTAAAGCAAATAAATCATCTGTTCTTAAGATGTCATATCAGCTATCTTTGCGTACTGACTCTCTAATACAATTCTTTCCTCCCCTCTCCATTTGCAAGATATTAGTCTTTTGGCACAAAACAACATTACATTTGTGGACAGATTTCAAATTTCATCATTTTTTTCCTGATCTATGGATAATGAGGTCAAAAAAAGAGGATGAAGTTATTACAAGATGAAAGAGGTTGATTTTGGATCCATATTTTTGACTTAGCAAATACTCTCAACCACATTTCTGAATTCAATAAGCCTATATTGTACCTTCTGCATAGACCCCTCCACTGGGTGTGCGAAGGATACAGACTATAGTGGGATTCCTGGCTTCATGGACCTGTCAGTCTAGTGGGGAGATATTACTACTTTACAAATAACTATAATATAAACTATATGAACATATTCATAATACATGTTTAAAAGAGGTAAGTAGCATTGAAGACGGGCTTTAATGAATAGTAAAGATGAGTGATGGCACACCAAGAATAGAAAGCAGTATGGACAAAAGCACTGAGATGAAAAAATGTGGAGTGCCTATAGAATATAGCAAGCATGAAACAGTAATGCACACGCAATTTATTAACTGCTGCCAGATACTATATGAGGCACTGGGCAAAATAAAGACAGACACTAAATACTTCTTGTCCTTAAGAAGTTTGTAATCTATCATAGAAGGCAACATAACCATATGGAAGCACTTACAATAAAAATATAAGGTAGTTTTTTTGTTTGTTTGTTTTTATTTGTTTTTGTGAGGAAGTCACTAGAAAGTCAAGGGATCAAGGTGTCTTCCAGACCTTTTGAATTATGAAATCTAGAGGCTACACTCCTTAGACCTAAAACAGAGAAAAACAAATGCAAAGGCCAAAGGACTAGGGCCCATTTCTCAGAGCAACATGACCTCAGAAGAAAGAAGGCCCCAAGGCCTGGAGCATGATCTCTCACTGGATAACATGACCAAAGGAGTCATCAAAGGAATTGCATAGAGCTTGAGCTAAACTTTGAAGGAAACTACAGATTCTAAGAGATAACATACAGCAATGTCCTTCCCTGGGCTTTCACTTAAGGCCTTTCCAGCTTTGGTGAGAGCCTTCTGCAGTCCACCTCCATAGCACTATGAGTTAGCAACGTAGGACTTTAATGAAGAATGGGATAACAACGGAATGAAAACGCTTATTCCCTGTTTCCTCCTATCATCCACTGTAAAATGTGACTCCCCACTAGGAACTGAGCTCAGAGTTGCTAAAGGGGGATTGGGTCCCCCCTGCTCACAGAGTCCTATGGAGTTTCCACAAGAGTGATAGTATCATTGCATGGTTTAACTTTCTAGATAAGTTAAAGATACTGTTATTTTTATTGAACAGGTAAACCTTCATCATCAGCTCTACACTGTTATGACTTAATTCACTGACTCTTCTCTGCAAGTAAGATGTTGCCCAAGAGATCTTCTCCTTCTGCAAGATTTATAATCTAAATATTCAAATTCAGAAACTCTTTAACTTGGAACTATCGAACTCCAGATTACTTACCAAGAAACCACCAAGATTGGGAAAGTTCATCATCAAAATTTCTTTTCTTAGGATGTATGCATTCTCATATCTACTATTGTCCTGGCATCTGCATTTCCTACAAATTACTAGTGAGGGAGGAGTTAGGTGGCACAGTGGATAAAGCAACTGACTGTGGAGTCAGGAGGACTTGAGTTCAAAACAAGCTTCAGATGCTTACTAGCTGTGTGACCCTGTGCAAGTCACTTAACCACAACTGCCTCCAAAAAAAAATCACCATTGGGGGTTCTGGGGATGGAAGTAGGGTAGAAGTCCAAAAACAATCTTTTCACTATTCCAGTTTCAACTCTCAGTTGTCAATCATTTTGGGACCAATCCCAATCACTAGGAACTAATCAGAAAAATTAATTGTGTCTACCCAAGAAGGTGCCACTTGTGACCACTTCCATGTGAGATGGACCTATACTCTAGAATTTCATCAACATGATTGATGACAATAATATTTGATCAACTCCTTTTTTCATTTAAATATTGGAATGAACATTTCCCTTCAAAAAGCTTACTTTGGTGAATTGCTTATTAGACAGTTACTTGTACTGATTAAAGTGGAACTGGCATCAACCTAGGGTAAAAATGTATTTGCAAGAATGCATGTCAGAACCTAGGAAATATTCAGCATGTCTATGGGAATTTTTACATTTTTTCCAGTCCCCCCCCCAAAAAAAAGTTGGAACACAAAGAGAAATGTCTGAGCCAACATTTTGTTTGTCTTTTGGGAAACATTTCATATAATTAAGACTTGTAATGGAAAATTCAGCAGCGAGGGAAACTCGCAGCCACGGCATAAAACGGCTGCTTCCTCCTACGGCACCGGACCCGCTCCCCCTTCAGTGGTCCAAGCGCCTTTCCCACAGTCCCTTATCAGGGCCACGTTCACGGCCGGTCCCCTGCGGACACTTGCTGCTGCCAGGGCTCCCCGCAAGTCGGGGAGCTTTGTATCAAGTTGAGCCTCTCCTTCCCGCTGCCCTTGTTTCCCGCGCCATTAACGTTTACATGTTGACATGCATGTGTGCGATTTCTGGGGTTACGCTCTTGCTTCCTGGCCACCAGGCCCTTTACATGTTAAATTTCTAGAGCTGTAGAGTTTGTATTGCTGCTGATGAATGTCAGTGTCACGTTGCCAGCCCATGTCAAGTGGGATGCTTTTTTAATGTGACCAAAGCCTTTGGGGAGTTCCCCCCTTTTCTCTTCCCTGCCTCCACCCCCAGGCTTCTAGGTCTGTTGGGCCTAGTTACTTTGGTCATTGCCCTGAGTTCTGACCTCTCCCTGTCCC
This sequence comes from Vombatus ursinus, assembly GCF_900497805.2. Lineage (NCBI taxonomy): Eukaryota > Metazoa > Chordata > Mammalia > Diprotodontia > Vombatidae > Vombatus > Vombatus ursinus. The sequence continues at coordinate 15,883,983 of NW_020954594.1, read as the reverse complement.
CGAAGACGGGCTTCCCTCTGTACAGAAGACAGAGGTCACCCAGCCATCACTGGCTGACTACAGTGCATGACTTGTTCCCCCATCTCCATTTGCAGAAGCTTGGGAAAGTTTTCTGAGTTTTCCATTGGATAAAAAAAAAATTAAGATAAACAATGAGTGTCAGATAGGGCTTGGAATAATGAGTTATGTAGATAATCAGCATTGGCAGGAACACCCCTCCCTCCCACCCCAGCTACAGAGATTTTTCCCAAAGGAACCTGACCAGGGAAAAAAAAAAGTGTGTGTGTGTGTGTGTGTGTGTGTGTGTGTGTGTGTGTGTGGTGTATACACACACATGCATATACATGTATATTTACATGTGTATGTGTATATATAAATACTATATACCTATATTCGTTTAGAATGTTTGAATAAACAATTTAAATAAGGCTTAGATAAGAGAATTATACATAATTTCAATCACCTCTATATTATATAAAAATTAAGCAAAAGAAGAGACAGCAATAATTCTAGATTTCATCTTAATTGAAAAATGTGGCTTCTATGTAATAAATATCATGCCATGGTTAAATAAGCTGTTTGCAAAAGAAATCACAGAACTTAGATAAAGGAAGGCAAAAAAAAATACTATAAGGCCACATTGTTCCTTTATATTCTAGCATAGAATTGTTCCTTTCAAAAGACCCTGAAATGTTTTGTCTGGTTATAAGTGATATAAGCAACTGGATTTAAAATGCTTATAATCATGATAGCCAATCTTTTTTTTTAATCACCCCACTAATTCTAGCTGACCCATTCTGAAATAGCCCTTGTGTATTATTCATCCTTTAATTAATATATGATTTATAAGCATGCTTTTATTTATATTCACATTCAATTGGAGGCCATCAACCACTTACTTTAAGGTTTCACTTCTCGTCAAGAAGAGGCTGGATGAACATCTGTGTGTATTGTAGTGGTGGTTCCTTGGGGTATGAGTTGTACTAGATGGACCCTGAGGCCCCTTTCATTCTCAAATTCTGTTTGTGATTCTGTGCCATAACTACCCAAAACTTCCTTGACCTTTTGCATTCTGACTCCCAACTCTTCCTCACTGGCTAATCCTGAAACCTGTATAAACCCTTCCATCCAGTCTCTCTAGTCCTGCACTCAGACTATGGAATTTGCAGGTGAAATTCCCCCCAAAATAAGCTTTTATTCATTATAAATTTATAATCCATAATGTCATTTGGGTCTTCACTAAAGCTGACCAGTATTTTTTACTCTTATTGATTATCTCCCAATCTCATTTCCCACAGTGACTGTTCCACTGTCCAGTTCCCCAAAGGATATCTGAGGCCCCACTAGGAACATGCTTCAAGGAGCTCTTCCCTTTCCCCTCCCCAGCTTCCATTGCCTGGTCCCAATCAAATGCTAGATGCTCCCTCCCTGGATGCTGATATCACCTCACACCCCCCCCCCCCAAACTCACTCCAACTAGAAGTAACTGAGAACCCTTTTCCACTCTGGCCTTGGACATGATCATCATAATCATTATTCATGCCATTTGAATGAGCATGGAGTCAAGTACAATTTTAGGGGCAATCAGGTAGCACAGTGAATAGTGGGCAAGTCACAAAGACCTGAGTTCAAATCTAGCCTCAGACATTTATTAGCTGTGTAACACTGAGCAAGTTACTTAACCTCTCTGTGTCTCAGTTTCCTTTTCTGAAAAATGATGATAAGAATAGCATCTACCTCCCAGGACTGTAAACAAGGATTAGATGAGATAATGTTTGTACAATGCTTTGCATACCTTAAAGTACTAAATTAATGATACTGTTATTATTATTATCTTCAAGTAAGATGGTGAATCACTAGACTTTACCATCTTTCTTAAATTATAGGACTCAAATATATAATTTATATATTATATTATATATATATAGAATTAATTATACCTTAGATTGGTTTCTTTTAAGCCTTAGCCATCTTTTGTAACCTTAACATAGGGCATCATTATCTAAATAAGCTAAATTATGGAGAATATATTTGATTTGTTAGAGAAATAAAAGAATACCCATTAAAAACTAATCTTATAATGATATAATTTTGTAACTTTCCTCATGAATCAATGACCTTGGAACCTATACTTGATCACCTTGATATTTGTATTGACTACACAACATTATTTTTAGGATATAAGTTTGCCAAGAATTTGGATTCAATGCCCCCTACAATACCAGATGGCCCCACAACCAAGCTTAAATAAGAAGCACCCAAGTCCAAATTTGCTTTCTGTATCTGAAAATGTTACTCCAACATATTGAGCTACATCCTTAGATAGTATTCTTGAAGAGCTGGGAATTTAGCTGAGATATGAAGGAAGCCAGGGAAGCTGAGACTTGGAGATGAGGAGGGTGAGCTTTCCAGGCATGAGGGATAGCCCCTGGAAATACTTAGTATATGGAGATAAAAATGTCCTGTTCTAAGAACAAGCCAGGAAGCCAATGTCACTGGATTGCAGAGTACATGGAGGGGAATAAAATGTAAGAAGACTAGAAAGGTAGTTGGGGCCAAAGTGTCAAGGGTTTTTAATGCCTCTGAATTTTTTTTTATTTGATCTTGAAGGTAATAGAGAGCCACTGGAGTTTATTGAATTGAGTTAGAGTCAGGGAGTGATAGTATCAGACCTGCCTGGTAGGAAGATGATAGCTGAGTGGAGGATGAATTAGAATGGGGAGAGACTTGAGGCAAAGACAAGATCTAAAGCCAGATCCCCTGACTCCAAATCCATTACCCTTCCCACCATACCATGCTGCATCTCAGGAAGTGATATGCCCAAGGTTGTGCAGATAGTCAGAGTCAGGATTCCAACTCAGATCTTCTGATTTTGAACACAGTCCTCTCTCCAACACACTACAACACCGCATCATGCAGTTTAACAAATGGTGGTTGAAAAATAAAAAGAAATACAAACATAAATATTGCCAGATGAAAATAAATTTCTGTATCTCTCTCTCTAAATGATATTAAACATAGTATTAGAGGCAGATGCATGATGTCTGCCTTCTAAGTGTTGTTTATAATCCATTTGGGAAGATAGGATTTATATACTTTTAAAGCACATATGCCATCATACGTGATAAGATTATTTTTTCTTAAACTAAACTCACAGGATCATTGATCTGGAGCTAAAATGGACCTCAAAGCTCACATAATCCATCTCCCTTTTTTTCCAGTGTGGTGTGAGTAGACAGCTGGACTTAGAGTCAAGAAGAACTGGGATGGAATCCATACTCACACACTTATTAGCTGTGTGACCCAGTGTACAAAACAGCTAACTTCTCTCAGGTGCAATCTAATTAATCATCTGTGCTGATAGTATCAGATGAAATAACATGTTTAGTGCTTTGCAAAACTTCAAAGTACTACATAAATAGCAATTATTATAGATGAAGTAACTGAGGCACAAGGAAGCTAAATGACTTGACTGAAGTCACACAACTATTAATACTAATAACAGCTGACATTTATATAGTGTTTACTATGTGCCAGGCACTGTGCTAAGCACTTTACAGTTATTATGTTATTTAATCTTAACAATAATCCTGGAGGTAGGTTCAATTATTATCCCCATTTTACAAATGAGGAAAATGAGGCAAACAGAGGTTAAGTAACTTGCTCAGGGTCTCACAGCTATTAAGTGTCTGAGGTCACATATGAACTCAGGTCTTCCTGATTTCAGATTCAACACTCTGTGCCCCCTAATAGGCATGAGTGGCAAGATTGGAACCTAAATCTTTGGGCTCCAGAAAAAAAAAAGTGCTCTGAGTGTTGTGGCCATCTGTATAACCTCGGGGGTCAAGTCAGAATCATCTAATTCCAAAGACATGTAAGTAAATCAAAACAAAGGGATTAAACAATTTACCAGAACTGAGAATCTCAGAGTTGGAAGGGTCTTCGGAAGTGATCTAGTCTAAGATACATCTAACCAAAAACTCTTTCTATAACTCCATTCATATAAAAACCCTTTCTCCCAAGATGAAAAATACCAAATAATCTCCTCCTTCCTCTCTGTTTCCTCCCCTTTTCCTGACCTAAAACATTAACCTGAAGCTAGAATAAAGGGAAAAGATGACAGCAACAAAGCCAGGGTGAGTCCAAGGACCATTAGGGAAAAACCCAAGTGCTTGTGCTGATTGCAGGTCAGTAAATATGCTCAAGGCATTCCAATCCACCAGAAGTATCTCAAAGAAGAAAATGGGGGGGGGGGGAAGGGGGGAAAGAGCAGAAGAAACTGGCACTGCAAGATGACATCAATAAAATTACTGGATTGGACCATCAGAGTATCAATGGGCATGTGGCCTGCAAAACTCCCCAGTGCTGCAGGAACCAGATTAAAACTTAACTGGGAAATAACAAAATAAATAAAAAACAATACAAGATAGATAACGTTAATTTGTGCTTTTCTAAGTCAATATGCAGACCTCAGGGATCCAATTCTATTTGAATTTGATATCACTGGATTATATGATCTCTAATGATCCCCCCTCCACCTCTAAATCCAACAGATATGACTAGTTACTGGATATGATTTCTTGGGAGTTTCAACTTCTGACACAGACAGACATGGAGGAGAAGAGGGAGACACAGACAGATACAGAGAAAAGTAGATAAGATGCATGTATACAACAATGCATGTATATGTTTGTACATGCAGACACAATCTATACTGTATATACAGACATATATATGTACCTATGTATGTATATATGTATATTTGTTCACTGATGGCCAATAGGCATTCCTGTGTGGTTCACTGCATCCATGCCAAAATATTGTACACAACATTTGTACTGATTTATCTAAACCCTCTCCTAGTCTGTGTTTTTTTTTTTTCTTTCTTTCTTTTTTTTTTTTAGGCAATTGGAGTTAAGTGACTTGCCCAGGGTCACACAGCTAGTAAGTGTCAAGTGTTTGGTCTGAGGCCAGATCTGAACTCAGGTCCTTCTGACTTCAGGGCCGGTGCTCTATCCATTGAGCCACTTAGCTGCCCCTCTCCTAGTCTTTCGTATGACTGATAGCAAGCATTGGGCTGGCAAACTGATTGAAATGAAGTCCTAGTTTATATTTCTTGACATGCCGCAGGCAGATGTTGTACAGAAATAGCTTGTAAACATTAAAGCACTCTACAATGATAATCATGAGAGGCAGCATCGTATACTAGACACAGTGTGGAGTCAGGAGAACCTGGTTTCAAATCGAAAATAGTGGAGGGAGCACTGTTTTTGGAGTTAGATGATCTAGGTTCAAATCCTGTCTATGACATTTTCTATCTATGAGACTTTGGGTAAATTACTTAGCCTCTTAAGGCTTCAGTTTCATCCTTTATAAAATGAGAAGAGTTGGACTTAGATGGGCCTATAAAGACCCATCTTGCTGTAAATCTATGATGATTTGATCCCATCTAAAATGCCTTTTAGCTCCATAACCTTAGGAAAATCACAACCTCTCTGGGCTTATATTTCCCCCTAAAATGAAGGGTTGAACTCAATGATTTATAAGATTCTTCTAGCTCTTAATCTATGATGATGTATAGTGACGAAGATAATAATGTAATTGGGTTTGCTGATACAACATTGGGTTTTCAAAGTATTCCATATGCCTATATTGGTATAAAATTATAAAGGTACTTAAGGAAGTAAATAATACATTCTGAAGGATTTTCTTTTAGGTCTCTCCACCCCTCCTTCCCTTCTTCCCATGGGGGAAATTCACACTAAAGGCAATTACATTCATATCACTGAATCATGTAACATGAATCTTACCTATCATCCTCAACTCATTGCCTCAGTGGCACAGATAAATGGTGCACACAAGAATTAAATCCATGAGCTTCCATGACCTTGGTTTTATTAGCCTACCTCCTTCACAGGTCACTGTAAGTAAAGTGCTACGTAAACCGCAAAATGCTATATAAATGTGACCAATCATTATTTTCATTATCAGCACCCTTCTCTAACCAACTGAGCTTATCATTCACATCCATCCATTCATTCATTCATTCATTCAACAAACATTCATATATCATCTTCCACATGCAGGGTACTCTACTAAATTCTTGTGATGGGAGAGGAGGTGGTACACATACAAAATATATGAGAGTTCCTTCACTTAAGGACCTCAACATCCAGAAAGGAATATTAAGCATACAGGCAGATGCTACGGCTTGTGTGACTTAGGTAAGTCACTTTTCAATGGGCCTTAGTTTTCTTCAGCTATAGAACTACTATTACTAATACTATTAATATTAAAGCAGATTTATCGATGAAGAAGATTTTGCAAGGGAACAACAGAAACTGTATGATATATTGAAGACAGAAAAATTGAGCACCTACTAAACAACTAATTATATACATCTTCAAGGTCAGAATTAGACATCAAAAGTTATCTTCCATGAACTAGTAAATGATGAATTCCCATATTACCAGAAAAGATCACACTATATCCTGGAAAATTTGCAGACCAAACTATGGCTCATAAATTTTCAGTCATAACAGTGGGAAGAAAATGTTTTCACAGCTATCACCATACAAATAACCATAATATCTACATTAGGTGTAATAAATGCTTACAAAATACATACATTCCTGGGTCACAATGTTTTTTTCACAGTTTAATAACTTTGAAGGCATATCTAAATTACTTTAAAAATGAATGGACAAATTCATTGGTCTACCAGTAGTACATCAATATTTCTATTTTCCTACAACTTCTCTAATATTTGTCATTTTCTTTTTTGTTGTTGTTGGCTTTGCCAAACTAATGGATGTAAGATGGAATCTCAAAGTGGCTTTAATGTTAATTTCTTTAATTATTGGTGATCCAAAGTATTTTTTTCATATAGTTAATAGATAAGATATGTTTCTTCCCTTGAGAAATGCCTATTCATGTCCTTAGATCATTTACCAAGTGGGGAATGACTCTTGTATTTATAAATTTGAATCATTACCTTATGCATTTTGCAAATGATAATTTTATCAGAGAAATTTGCTATGAAAATTTCCCTCAGTTGATGGCTTCTCTTCTAAATTAAGCTGTATTGGATTTCTTTGTGCAAAAACTTTTAAATTTTATGTAATCAAAATTTTCCGTTTTATATTCTATGTTCTTCTCTACTCCTTGTTGGGTCATGAAATCTTCCCCTGTTCATTAAGGCATAATTTCTTCTGTGTTCCTCTACTTTGTTGATGATGAAATTAATAATTCTGAATGACTGTGATCAATAAATGATCAACCATGATTCCAGAGAACTGACAAAAAAGAACACTGCTCACCTAACGATGGATGAATATGCAGACTAAGATATGCATTTTGAATATGGCTATATTGGAATTTGGAATTTGTTTGAATATGGCTATATTGGAATTTTGGAATTTGATTGACCTTGCTTTTATGAGTATTTTTCTTCCCTCCTTCATTCTTTCTTTCTTTACTTTCTTTTCTCTCTCATTCTTTCTTGCCTTCCAAATTTCTTTCCCTCCTTCCATCCTTCCTTTTTTCCCCTCCCTTTTTATTTCTTCCTTCCCTCCCTCCTTCCTTTCTTTTCTTCTCTCATTCCTTCCCTCATTTCTTCCTGCCTTCCCTTCTTTTTTACCCCCAGTTTATAATCAGCTTAGCTCTGAGGAGGAACAAAGACTCACAAGAAACAAAGTCACATTCATGGTCACACAGTAAGTAAGTTCTGAGGCAGGATAATTGAACCCATGTCTTCTTGACAAGTCTAATATTCTATCCATTACACCACACTGTTTCACTATAAAATGAAACAAAGCAGTTGTACCAGATAACTAATAATGTCTCCTCCAGCTAAGGCATATTTTGACTCATCTGATCCTCACAAAAATCTTGTAAGTGCTGTTATTATTCTCATTTTATAAATAAGGCAAATAAGCCTGAGAGAGGGTCAGGTGACTTGCTTTGGTTTATACAACTAAGTAAGTGTCTAAGGAAGGATTTGAATTGTGGTCTTACTCAAAGCAAGTATAGCATTCAATCTACTTCACTCTCCACCTGCCAGTTCTTTTAAAACTCGATCAGCATTTCTAGGGGCACTTCTCCGTTCTGATAGTAAGGCATGCGCTATAAAGTAAAATTGTAGACATGCTGAAGAGAACAACTAGTGCTCAATAACAGCTACATCTACCACACAGAGATGTATATCAGGCAATTTGCTTTAAAATAATAAGATAAAATACATATGCCATATGTGTAGAATGTAGGAAAGAATTAGGTTTAACCATACACTTGGGATGGGATCGTATGACATAGAGGTCTTTGTGAACTTAAAGTGCCATATAAATGTCAATTACTATCATTCTCTTAGTTTTCATCTTTTGTTTGATGGCGTTTAGGTATAAATCATTTAGTAAAGGTCAATCTTACTCTACACTTTTACTGATCAACTAACTATGATACATGTGGATAAAATGATTTATTTTTATAATTGAATAAAAGCGATTGGACGCAGATGCATTAAACACATCTCTGAGACTAGTCTATTAGTTGACAGATGGTAGGGATGATGCAAATTTCTTTCAGTGCTCATATGCTTTGATTTCCAGTAGGTCTCCATAAAAAGCTTTTCATTCAATATACTTTGGAGATGAGTATGGTGGTAACTCTTAAATTGTTCTTAAATTTTTATGGGTTAATGTATGACTAGAAATTTGCGGACAAAAGTTTTATATAATGATGTTCCCCTTGTACTTGTTGAATTCTCAATGGTTTGGGGCTGAGGGTGCTGCATTTATTATGGTAATGCTGTTGGTGAGTTTATAAAGGATAGAAAACTTCTGATTAATAATTCTAGTCACTTGATTATATAAGTATTATTACCATTTTTAACTCATTGATGTCCAGCTAGAAATTACCCCAGGATAAGTTGCTATCATGATATTACTATCTTGTATTTAATATTCTGTGGACTATTGTACAGGTGAATAAGATGATGACCTTTTGTAAATGAATATGAGTATTGGGTTCTAGGTTCATCTTCACTAGATTGAATGAAAGCATCTTTGGGAAAACTTTAGTACTGGACAAGATAACTAATATGGTCTGTACTTCCTTTTGCATCAACATGGCTTTTCATTTATTTGCATAGTTCTTGGTATTTTGAAAATTCTTTATTCCATTTAGTTTGAAGATTATTCAATTTTAATATGATAACCTCAATTAATACTTTGTTATTAGATTATCATGGCTCAATGTTATATCTGAGCAGTTGTGGGTAACAGTTCTACCTACAATGACATCATTCCAATACAATTTATTTGCTGAATTCTCAAATGTATTTTAAATTTTCAGTATGGCAATAATAATTTATTTTATCTAGTGCATAATCTGATGCATTATCATGTCTTTCAAGGTACTCATCTCATAGATTCTAATTTTTAAAAATCTTTGGGGATATGTTATACAGTTTCTAAAGGCTCATAATTTAGATCAATCAATATGTCTAACACCCTTATTAGCAATCTTTCTTCAGTTTCTGGATGGTAATGTTTTGATCATGAATCAGAAATATAAATCCCATCTTTCTATAAACTAATCTATCTGGTTTAGCTGTTTGTTTGATGCTAGTTTGTCAACATACTCTCACTTAAGTTCATTGAGTTATTTTCTATTCCCCTCTTTGATTTTTACCATTTCTTGGGCTCCATCTGAAAATTAACTACTTTTGACTATTTTAAACAAATTCAGTAGTATATACCTATTGTGAGCCCTTGTTGTTACTTTGTGAAGTGGTCTGTGTTTTTTTTTTCCAAAAGTACTTCTATAAATATTGAATGATCATGTACTCCTACAACACCTATCAATATTCTTCCTTCCTTTTTGATAAGGAAATGTTAAGTTTTCTCTTGTCATCAGTGATGAGCTCTGTGCTTCATCGACCTTATATGGTTGATGAATATATGATATCCATCTTACCATGCCATCTTACCAGCTTACCATACCAAAAGTATTGGGTCACACTGGTATTTTCTAAATGTTAATTGCTTTAAATGTGTTTCTCTTATTAAGCTTTAATTTCAGAATGGCAATCTATCTCCTAACATTCTCTGCATTGACCTCTGTCATGTGACAAACAAGCTTGAGTATTAGACATTTTTGTAGACATTTTCTTTAGTCCCACAACCTCTCCAGTCTCTCCAAAATAGAAATCATGTACCAAAGATAAATCAACTTCAGATACCTAATGGTTTAGGATATCCCAAATCCAAAGGAAAGTTTAAAAAAAAAAACATGAACTGACCCCTACTTTGAGTTCAGTCAGAACCCCTTTCCCACTTTCCACACTACTGGCAGCAAGGCTGTACTAGCCAACCTAAGCATACGTCACTTGGACTTTCAATAAAACTCAACCCCAGCCCTCTGGTCCTCGTCCCTAACTCCTGCACTATGAAGATCCCAGCTCTGGGCTGTGGAAGTTTGCTAAAGTTGCAAGAAACAAGTAGCACAGAAGCAGAGCTCATGGCTGCAGAAAATTGTCTGGATTTCCAAAACTAGGAAGGGCTTTAGGCTGCAGAATATAGCTGCAACCAAAGTAGACAGCTGAGTCGTCACAACTGCAATATTTTGTGTGGCAAAAGATCTTTTTAGGAGAAATGAGAAACAGAGGGAAGGGAGCAGGTCATGTATCTGAGCTTGAAAAAGAGCTCAACTTCCCCACCACCACCACCACCATCATTCCCTCATCTCAGAGCCTCAAAGACTGTAACTATAGAAATCAATCCCAAAGCACCAGCACTATAGCTCCCCAAACTGCAGGGTCCAGGTCAGACAACTGAGAAACAGAAGGAGCAAGACAGGATACCAGAACAAGTCACCATGTGTGGCAGGGCTGTGTAGCATTCACTAAGTCTGAGGGAAAGAGCTCAACATCCAACTGGGACCAGTTCTATCCCCCTAAAAGTTATTTGGGCAGAGACATAGGCTGGTGAATCATGAATTACCCAGCTTGGGAGGAGACTTAGATGCTTTGAGATCTCTGAGGTAAATTATCCTCAGAGGGAAGGAAGTTAGAAAGTGAGCAACAGAAGAAACTGGGGGAGGGGAAGGGGGAGGTGAACTGAAACTACCAACTATGTCAGGAGGGGAAAAAAAATCAAAAACCTTGACCATAAGCAGATAAATCAAAAGTGAAAACAGGAAGAAATATGGCATATTTTGCAAATGAGTTCAGGCATCTATGAATGTATACTACAAAGCAAATGAAAACAACACAACAGTGGATAAGATGGAAGACATTTTGGAATTTGAGGAGAACATGGAACCAAAACACATTGTTCTTAAGTGCTTTAAAAAAGAAATGAGAATTATAGAAATAGACATTATATCCTTCCCAGCAAAAATAAAATAAAATAAAGGAAAGGGGAGCACAATAGAAAAACTTGAATCTGGGATGGCAAGTCTCACCATGAAAGAATAATAGATTGGAAATGTAAATTCATAGAAGTGAAGGACAATCTAGAAGAAGAAAAACAAAATAAAACAAAAATAAAAAAAAAATATGTTCACTATCCAAACAAAACATATTGATCTCAAAAGAAAGATCATATTTCTCCTCAAAGGACACAAGAAGGCAAAAACCCTTAATACCATAATGAAGGGAAAAATACAAGAAAACTGTTCAGAACTTCTGATCACATAAAATGAATTTTTTTTTTGAAAATTTATAGATTGTCTCCAGAAAGAAACAAAAAAAGACTGCAAACTCTGAGACACAGTGGTTAATTCAATTCAGAAACAAGTTTTGCAAGCAATTAGGAGAAAGGCCTTCAAATACAAAAGAAAGGAAACTCAAATAACACAAGACTATTCTGTACCCACAAGACAATGCAGAAGGGGATGTAATAAAGTATTCTGAAGAGTAATGGAAGTCAGGATGTAGGCCAGGGCGACCTACCCTAAAAAATCTAAGATTAACCATAAATGGTAAAGAGGTGAATGTTCAATAATAAAGAGGTACTTGAAAAACTTACAAAAAATACTAGACCTAAAGAGATTATTTCTCAAAAACTCTAGACAACAGTAATGTAGAAAGAGTAAATAAATGCTGCAGCCCAGGACAGTTACAGAGTGATAGCAGAGAGACTTATAAAATACTTCTTTCTAAATGTACACAAGGAGATTTAAAAAAACAAAAAGGACAAAGTCAGATGAAGGTAACAATGATGAAGTGGACCTTGGACATTATAGATAGAACCTTGTGACACCTGCCCATGGTGAATCATTTCTTTTTTTATAAGACTACATTACAAAATGGGAGGGTACATGAAAGGGAAGAGAGGTGTAGAAGGGACTGTGTGATGTACCCAGGCCAAACGGAGAGTTACCAATAAGGGGAGGCAGAACTCTGTGGTCTCAAGGAGAGAAAACTCAAAAGAGTGTATGATTAGGTAGGGCAAGGTTTAATCAAGGAGACCTCTCTTTGGTATAGAAAGGGAGTTCCACTGATGAATGCTCTTATGAGTTAAGAGAGATGTTTTGTGAAAGGAAATGGAGACCTTGTGCTAGGTGCAGTCTGGGACATTTGGTGCTTGAAAAGACCACTTTCCCTACCTCATGAGTGGTGAGTCAGAATTACTTGGGGCAGCTGGACCCATAGGAAAAGGGAAGGTCTCAGGGAAATGATTTTGGGGAAAATGGGGAAAAAAGGTAATTGGTGGAGAGTGCAGATCAGTGGTGAGTTGCATAATCAGGGATGTGATGTGTGTAATGGGGATCCTACCATGAGCCAATATTGTCTCTGTCACTTGCATGAATTGGCATTGTTCTGGGAGTGAAGTACCAAGGAAAAACAGTAATCTGCAGGGCAAGCTCTCCAAAGCAGTGGTAGGAACTGCCTAGAGGTATCCCCAGCTTCTAAAAGGAATACAGAGAATAGATGGAGGTTAGAAAATTATTGGGTAGCACTTGTAGGACTGTATGCTAAAGAGATCATACAAATGGGAAAAGGACCTACATGTACAGAAATATTTATAGCAGCTCTTTCTGTAGTGGCAAAGAATTGGAAATTGAGGGGATGCCCATCAATTGGGGAATGGCTGAACAAGTTGTGGTATATGAATGTAATGGAATACTATTGTGCTATAAGAAATGAAGAGCAGGCAGACTTTAGAAAAACCTGGAAAGACTTGTATGGACTGATGCTGAGTGAAGTGAGCAGAAGCAAGAGAATATTGTACACAGTAACAGCCACATTGTGTGATGACTAATATTGATAGACTTAGCCCTTCTCAGCAATGCAAGGATCTAAGACATCTCCAAAGGTCTCATGATGGAAAATGCTATCCACATCCAGCGAAAAAACTATGGAGTTTGAATGCAGATCAAAGCATACTATTTGCTATTTTTTTCTTCTGTTTTGTTTTGTTTCCTCTTTCTTTTTTTTTTTTTTTCTTTTTAGGCAATTGGGATTAAGTGACTTGCCTAGGGTCACACAGCTATTAAATATCAAGTATTTGGTCTGAGGCCGGATTTGAACTGTTTCCTCTTTCTGATGGTTCCTCCTTTTGGTTCTAATTCTTCCTTACAACATGACTAATGTGAGAATATGTTTAATAGGAATGTATATGTATAGCCTATATCAGATTGTGCACCGTCTTGGGGAGGGAGGCGGAGGGGGAGGAGGAAAAAAAAAATAAAACTCAAAAGCTTATGGAAGTAATTGTTGATAAATCAAAATAAATTAATAAAAAATGAGAAAAAAGAAAATTATTGGGGTAATGAACCAGAGAATAAGAGTCTAGAGCACAGAGGGTAGACAATAATGAGAGTGAGGGAGAAAAATCCTCCTTTCAAAGCAGCACACACAAAAAATGGAATTAAATAAACCTAATGAACAGAACTAACTAGATGAAGGAAAGGAGAGAAAGGGGGACTATACATGACTAACTTAAAAGGAATTAAATGAGCAGATAAAAGAAAGAAAAATGAACTGAAAATTGGGGGTGTGGGGAAGAGAGCCATTAGGAATAGAGCAGAAGAAGAAGAAGAAGAAGAAGAAGAAGAAGAAGAAGAAGAAGAAGCAACTGAAGAAAAATAGTACTGTGTTTATTCCAGAAGAGAGGGGGAAATCATGGCTTGGGAAAAATCAATATTAGAGACAGATGGAGGAAAATACAAATCTAACTCTCGAAACTTTAAAGGTTAACAGATTAAATAATCCAATTAAAGAAAAATGAGTGACATATTAGATAAGAAAGCATAACCCTAAAATCTGTTGCATGCAAGAAACACAGTTACAAAAGAAACACACAAAATAAAAATGAGGTGATAAAAAACCCTTATTATTTATCAAGTGAATCCAAAAAACAGGAATTGCAATCATGCTGTCCGACAAAGAAAAAAATAAACATTCCAAAAAAAAAAGAAAAACAGAAAAAGAAATTTTAAATTATGTTGAAAAGAACCATAGACAACAAATCAATATCAGTAATAAACTTAGATGCTCTAAAAACTTTAGCATTTAAATTCATAAAGGAAACATTAACTCAACTATAAGAAGACATAGATGGTAACATAATGGTGACAGGAGATTTCAATATTCCTCTCTAAGTTTTTGGACAAGTCTAACAGAAAGATAAATCAAGGTAAACTACGGAGCTGAACAAATTGCAGCAGAAACTAGAGTTAAGAGATTTATGGCATTTGCTAAATGAGACTACAAATGAATACATATTATATTTCAGAACCACTGGAACTTTTACAAAACTTGACCATGTACTGGCACAGAGATTGGTATAGGAATATTGCAAACAAATGTAAAAAAGCAGATATAGTAAATATATCATTTAAAGACCATAATGTAATAAAAATAGTCATTGTTTTAGAAACCACAAACAAAAGACACAGATCTAAATGGGGATTTAATAAAGAAATATTAATTAATGAGTGAGTCAATAGACAAATCATAGAAATAGTAATTATGTGAAAGAAAATGATAATAATGAAACAACATACCAAAATTTCTAGTTGATTCTTTGAAAAAACTAATAAAATTAATAACTACTTAGCAAATTTTATTAAAAAGGAAAGGCAGAAAATCAAATCAATAAAATAGCAAATGAGCAGGGTAAAATCACAGTAAAGCAAGAAGCAACAAAAACAATACTCAAAACTCATTATACACAATTATATGTTTACAAACCTAAAAACACAAAACAAATAGAGGAATATCTTCAAATATATAAAGTACCCAAACAGAATATCAGAATATCAGATAAAGATCTTAAATAATCTAATCTCAGAAAAGGAAATAAATCAAGCAATAAGGAACTACCAAAGAGGGGGAAAAAACTCCTGGTAGTGATGGATTCATAGAAGAATTCTATTCAACTTTTAAAGAACAATTAGTGATTTTATTTCACAAGTTGTTTTTTAAAATTTCAGAAAGAACCTGACCAGAATACTTTTATGATGATTATTATTCTATACCTAAACCAGAGAAAGATAAAACACAGAAAGAAATCTATGGATAAATATCAATGATGAATATTGATTTAAAATTTTTAAACAAAATACTGTCAAGCATACTACAGAAATTATCAAGAAATCATTTATAATGATAAAGTGTGATTTATACCAGAGATTCAAAAATGATTCAACATTAGGAAAGTAATCAATATAATCATATTAAAAACCCAAAACATACAAAACTACATAACCATCTCTATAGGTGAAGAAAAAAATCTTTAACAAAGTACAGCACTCTTATATTGTAAAAGTCCTAAAAAGTAGAGCAATAGAGGGACCATTTTTTTTAATTTGGCAAAAAGAAATTATCTAAAACCAAAAGCAAGCATCATATACAATGAGAATACACTAGAATCTTTTTCTAATAAATATAGAAGTGAAGCAAGAATGGCCACTCTCCCTACTATATATTTGGGAGAAATTGAAGGCATAAAGATAGGTAAAGATGAGATAAAGTTATCTCTATTTGTTGATGATATAATGATATACTTGGAAAA
The DNA here is from genome assembly GCF_900497805.2 of Vombatus ursinus. Classification (NCBI taxonomy): domain Eukaryota; kingdom Metazoa; phylum Chordata; class Mammalia; order Diprotodontia; family Vombatidae; genus Vombatus; species Vombatus ursinus. The sequence continues at coordinate 15,867,961 of NW_020954594.1, read as the reverse complement.
TTCTAGGTAATCAGCATAGATACTAATTGTGACAACAGCTTCAGCAATATTGCACACTACAAAAAAAAACCCTCAAAAAATCAACAGCATTTCTATATAGTAATAAGAAGAAGAAGAAGAAACCTAAGAAACAAAAACAGAATCAGAAATCGCTTTCCAAATAACTACAAAATGCATAAAATATCTGGGAATCAATCTATCAATACAAACAAAAAAATTGTATAGATTCAATTACAGTGCCCCTTGAAATAAAGAACAATTTATATAGCTAGAGGAACAGTCAGTGCTCTTGGCTATAATAAAAATGGCAATACTATCAAAGTTAATTTATACTTTTAATGCTATTCAAGTCAAATTACCAAAGGATCTTTATAAAACTTGATAAAATAATTTTTAAAAATTCATTTGGAAAAAAACAAAAGACCTAGAATATTAAGGAAACGATAAAAGGAAATATATGAAGGGGGAATAATATTTCTAGACTTCAAACCATATTATATGAAACACTAGTCATCAATACCATCTGGTATTACTTAAAAAATAGGAGGGGTAGGTAAATGGAACTGACTATACCATGGAGAATCAGAACTAATGGAAGTCAATAACTCAGAGTCTGGTTAATGAAAAACATAAATTACCTGGGGAAAAAAAAGCCCTTATCTTATAAAAACTCCTGGGAGAACTGGAAAGCAAACTAACAGAAATTAGGCTTAAACTTACCCCTTACACCAAATTTTATAATTCATTCTAAATGCATACACAGCCTTAATATTAAAGATCACAATTTTTAAAAATTAGAAGAAAAACAGATCATATACCTTTTACAGCTATGTATAGGAGCTATATTCTTAGTCAAACAAGAGACAGAGGAGATCACAAAAAATAAAATGGAAAACTTTGATTATATGAAACAGAAAAGCTTTTGCACAGGTAAAATTAATGCATCTAGCATAAGAAAGGAAGTGGTTGAATGAGAAAACATTTTTCTATCAAATTTCTCTGATAAGGAGTTAGTAGTATTTATATATGTATGCATATATACGCATATGCATATGTGTGTATACACACACACACACACATATATATATGTATACATATGCATGTATGTGTGTGTAACTAATAACCATTCCTCAGAAGAAAATTGGTCAAAAGATATAAACAAACAGTTCTCAAAAAAAAAAAAGCTTTCATAGTATTCACAACTACGTAAGGAATGCTCAAAATCACTAAAATTAAAAGAAACACAGGTTTGAAAAAGCCCTAGAGTTCACACCTTGCAGACTGGAAAGGTGACCAAAACTGTCAACAGCCAATGTTGGATGAGTTGTGGACTGATAGGCACACTAATACATTGTTGATGGAGCTGTAAAATTTTATTACCAGCTCAGGAAGCAATTTGAACTTTTGCTAAAACAGTGACTAAAATGTGCATACTTTTTGATACAGAGACTCACTGGTCTTAACTCCCTAGAAGGTTATCAGTAAGAAGAAATACTTACATATATCAAAATATTTTAGCAGCACCTTTTGTGACAGTAAATAACCGGGGGAAAAAGATGCCCCCTCAGTTAGGGAATGGCTAAACAAATTGTGTTACACAAATGTAATGGAATATTATTGTGTTGTATGAAATTATGTATGTGACGAATACAAATAAGCATGGAAAAATCTACATAAACTGATGTAGACTGCCATTAGCAGAGCCAAGAAAACAACATTCATAATAACTGCAATGATGTAAATGGAAAGAGCAAGTACACACCCAAAAAGTCAAAAATGAAAGTAACAAAATTAGAAAGATCAGCCATGACTCAGATGAAGAGATATAAGAAAACAACCCCCAATCCATCCCTTCATGGAGACAGAAGGTTCACATTGCATGTGTTTTTAAACTTTTTCAATATATCAATCAGTTGGGCTAATTTTTTAATACTATTAATTATACGGAATGGCTCATTGGCAGTAGAAAGAGAAGGTTAGTGGAGATAATCATGATAATGTAAAAACAGAAGATGTCAAGAAAATCTTATTTAAATTAAAAAAAAAATACTGCTTCAACTTTTTCTTTGAAAGACTTAAGTCTTTCCTGGAATAGTACAAGGCATTTGTCTGATGCATCATCTTTATCCATTTGTTGAATTTGACCTCCACATTCAGGTTAAAAGCCTTTAATCTATATTATTCCTTTTTGTACATTAAGAGATTTACATTTATGGAGTCCAAATGATATTTTGATATTATTGGGAAAGATTAAACAGACATATAAGGTGTATCTCTGTGGAACTATATAATTTAATGTCATCCATGTATTAAGTGGCTAATACGATGATTTGATATAACTCTCTATTCGACTTGAAAGTCTCACTCAGTTCCATTTAGGGGTGTTGAAAATGGATTTAAGGCTAGGCAAAAGTATAGTAGGCTGAAAATGTCTTGTTGGAAAATGGCATATTATATTACTTGTTCTTGGCATTATTGTGTTGTCAGAACATTTTAAATATAAGTTTTCCACATTACCATTTCTATCAGCTTTGCCAAAGCAGGTTATTGCCAAATGTGTTTCATAATCTAAATACTCTTGGTGCCCTGTGAACTAAGGTATTCCTCAACAATATCATTGGGCTTTCATCCCCAATACTTAATTTGTGCGAGTTAGTAAATCTCTCTGCTGCTCATTTGGATTTGGATTCAGGGAACTATGTCATGCCCATGTACTCCTAGGGCAGGTAGGTGGCCCAAGGAGATAGAACACTGGGCCTGGAGTCAGAAAGATCTGAGTTCAAATCCAGTCTCAGCCACATATTAGCTGTGTGACCCTGGACAAGTCATTTAATGCTGTTTGCCTCATTTTCCTCATCTGTAAAATTAGCTGGAGAAGGAAATGGCACTAACTTCACCAGGCAAACCCCAAATAGGGTCATGAAGAATCATATACAACTAAAATGACTGAACAACAAGATGTATTCCAAAATGAATGAAAACCTCTCAGAAGGGTATTTGTCTGTCTATGGGCAGTATGAGGTACCTAGGTAGGTGCTCTGAGTCAGTCATATTGCAAGAGGTAGTTACATGACTGGCTCAGAGCACCCACACTAGACGAAAGTCAACTCAACCATTAATTGAGGGAATATCAATGAGGCAACCCTTATTCCTACATGTAAAACAAAGGGAAAGAGTAATGTTTCTTACAAATGTAGCATGCAGGTAGGAAACAAACTAAGTTGCTATTTATTCTTCTTTTGATTAGATCTTGAGACTCCATATTCCATCTTTATTTACTAATAAAGTGAAAAAAGGTCATATATATGGAGTTATATACCTGACATTTCCTTTTTATATAACTAGTCATCAAAGGAAAGTGGCATGCAACATGAATAGCTAATAGCTAACATTTATAAAGCATGTGCCATGTGCAAGACACTCTGTTATATGCTTTACAATTGTTATCTCATTTTATCTTTATAACATTTGATCTCGGAGGTAGGTATTACTATTATCCTCATTTTATAGTTGGGGAAACTGAGGCAAAAAGGGTTGCAACTTGCCTAGGGTCTCATAGCTAGTAAGTGTCTGAGATCAGATTTGAACACAGATCCTCCTGATTTAAAACCTGGCACTCTATTAGTTGCCCTGAAATTTCTGCTTTCTCCATTTCAGCTGCCAGAGTTGTTCACTACTGACTAAGACTGACAACTTTTATTCCTGGTCACACACATATATGAGACAGGGATTAGACATCAAAGGAGGAAGCAGTGTATTCCCAAGGTTATGAAGGCATGTAGGTTCTAGCAATAATTTACCATATTTATTTAACAGTAATGCTGCTTGTGGCTAATGTTAAAGGTGTGGCTGGGGAAAAAAAAACAAAAAAACAACTAACCTTGGGTATGTGAAATCATTACATAAAGTTATATAATTATAGAGATTGCTAGGTGGCTCAGTGGATAGAGTACTGGGCCTGGAATCAAGAAGTCCAGAGTTCAAATCTGGTTGCAGACACTCACTAGCTGTGTGACCTTGGGCAAGTCACTTAACTTCTGTTAGCCTAATCCACCAGAGAAGGAAATGACAAAACACACCAGTATATTTGCCAAGAAACCCACATACCAGGTCACAAACAGTTGGACATGACTCAACAACTATAGAACTCTATCATTTTAGTGAAATAATTCAAGAGTCAAGGAGAACAGTAGTAAAAGGGTAAAGGGAGACAGAGACAGACAGACAGAAACAGAGTGAAACTGAAGATAGACAGAAAAAGCCAGACAGAAAAACAGACAGAAAGATAGTGTGAATACAGTGAGGAGTAAAGATTTGTATGAGAAAAGTGGGATTTGAGGGAGCATAAAATTAATACTACGGCAAATGCTGAAACTGGGATACACGGCCTAAGCTATATATTGAAATCTGAGAGAACCTTATGGGAATCTGGATCCTTATGCTTTTCCATGTAGCAATTCCAATTTTAGAGAACAATGATAAGTGGTCACTCACCGTCTTATGTATCCATAATGTTTGTATGAAAACTACATTTTCTGAGATCCTTACCATCTCTGCACAGTATAGAAAGTGCCTGGGTAATGTACAAGTGGACCCCAAGCTTAAGACTTAAGTGGGATGAGTGTTTCTGAAAGCAAGTCCATGACATCATGCTGGACATTTACTGAAGCCACAGGAGTTACAGGAGGTGAGCTGACCAATTCTGAATATACTAAAGAACCAACTCTTTGAATGCTTACCTGACTCTAATTGGAAATTCAAACCTTATAGGGTCATTTATTCTTACGTTCTATGCCATTACACTTCATCTATTATTTATGATCCCGTTTGGATTTCAGGGGAAAATTCAATACTCTACTACACATCTTAATTTATGTTTTACTGTTAAGATCCAGTTACTCTTTGAGTCATGTGCACAACATATATTAATATAAGTAAGAGTTATGAATCTCTACCAAATGTGAATACGCTCCGATTATAAAGACAGAATATTTGGCAGAGTGATTGGTCATATGAGCAGTGATTTGAATAACAATCTCTCCCTGGATTTTACCTATGTCACCACCCTAGCCTGCAGACCTGCCACTTTCTTCAGCACTAGTAGGCAGAGAGAGGGTTGTGCTATCCTAATAGCTACCCTAGAGAGAGCTCTTCATTAGCTCCAACAGCTGGAGGGTAATGTAGATACTGCCAAAGGCAGATCATCATATGAAGTTTCAGCAATAGAACATTGCATATAGTTAATCTAATGAATGTGAAAAAACTGAATAACCCTCCTCACTCCACCCTAGCCTCCCACCCTCAGGAGACCAAAAGGCATAAAGGGCAGATCCAAGTATGAAGCATTGAGGCAAATGTCAAGCAACAGGGACGAAATTTAAAAGATGTTTCACAAATGTTGGACACTATGATAAATACAGGAATCCTTTGAATTTTTCAAGGATCAAGTCACAAGTCTCCAAGGTAGATCATTGAGAGTCATAAGGGAATGAGTTTTACTTGATTATGCATACACATTACAAGGGTTTTGTCATTCTTTTTTTTTTTTCCAATGAGGGAGGGGGATGATGGGAGGGAAAGAAAATAAAATTGCTATCTGAAATAAATAAAATGTCATTAAAAAAAAACCAAAGAGATATATAATTCCCTGAAAAGGTCCTTGCTACTTAGAAACTTTAAAATACTAGGTGGTTAATTAATGGACTTTCTTTTTTTTCCCTCTCCTTCCTTTCTTTTTCTTTTTTTCTTCTCCAGACACAGAGCCCAAAATAAAAATTAAAAAACAAAAAAAAAAAAAAATCAAAACAAAACAAAACAAGAAAAACAAAAATAAGAAAAGATAGGGAAGTTTTTGCTAATCATAGCTCTCTACTTACAATAAAACTCTTCTCAAGAAGAATATAACACTGGATCTCTCCTTCGGAGAATTTGTCACGGCCACAATGTGACCTTTGTCATGGGAGATTTTCCTAAAAATCTTAACAGTAATGCAGTAAAAATCAATAATATACACAAATAAAAATATTTTAATAATGCAGAGCCATTAAGTATAATGGATAGCCAACAATATTGCCCTATTGTTTTGAAAATACTTTCTGTATAGATATAATATCAACATTATCACTGACTTTACAAAAGAGCTACCTTAGTGACGACATTGTGATTATCAAGGGGATAAAAGCTTGATAAATTACAGGGACCCAAAAAACAGAAGTAAATTTCTATCCAAATTACAAGTCTAGAAACATATTAGCTGGTCCATATAAGGTAAGCTTTAAAATTAAAAGATTTTAGGGATGTCATATAATCAAAGTAGCAAAGCCAGAAAATGCTAAATGATAAGATCATGGGGAAGCAGGTCATTACATGACAAAAAATAGGCATCATAGATGTCAATGTTTATTTTTTTTATTAATTTACTTTAAATTTAAATACAAAATAAGAAAAAAAAAGCATTGCCACATTCACAGTAGAACATAAGAGAGGATTCAAAATATATAACAATAAATTTCCATTTCAAGAAAGCCTATGTAATAAATACTATGCATTGTGTTCAGAGCTGTCCTTCTTTGCTTCCTTGTAAGTTTTCTTTTGTTCTCTGCTGTGCACTTTCTACTTTGTTCTTTTTTTCCCCTTCTTCCCCCCCACCACCCCAAAGGCTACAATTAAGTGCAGATACATACATACACACGCATATACATATATACATATATACACATATACATACATAAACATATACATATACTTAGATATCTATAATAGATTTACTTTTAATTTAATTTAATAAATATTTAATTAATAATTTAATTTAAGTAATTTTCTATTAGTACTAGATAAAAATTCAGGCATGAGTCTTAATATCTATCTAGCTATTGATTTCATCCACTGAACTTACTGCTGTGAAAAAGTAAGGGGGTGTGTGTATGTATGTGCAGGTGTGTGTGTGTGTGTGATTGTTTAAGTTTAGGTCTTGTGCTACCAGAAAGAAATAAAAGCAACAGGCAGCACCAGAGTTGGAATGTGGGATTACTTAGAAGAAGCAGAGTGGAACATTAGAGCAGCTATCAAGAGATGCACTATAGGCATGCCTACAAAGATCAACCAATACGAAGAGACGCTGGAAGGCCTTGAATTTCTAAGCTCCCTGGGTTTTCTAACCAAAATAATTGCTTACTTTAATACACAGCTGTAGGGATGAAGTGAGACTATATCCAATTATGTATGCTAATATTGACTTAGTTGGGGAAAGCTTTAACTTATCACATGCAGAACACCCAAAATGTATACCTACACCAACCCAATAAACGAATTCTACATTTCCTTATTCTTCTATTGATTCTAAACTCCTAGGCTAAAAAATGTTAAGTATCTGTTTGCAAAAATGCATAATCAGAGTTCTAACATTTTCAGTCATAAAACAACACATATTCTTTTAAAAGCAGTCATTTTTTTTATTAGGCCCACAATCATTTTTTCTTTGAAAGCCAACCCAATTTTTAGTTTATCACTGATTCTGATAAGATTCAAAATGTGGGTTTGGACCTGTGTGGACCAGTTAGTTTCATAGCTACTATCTGCATCCCTGACAAGGGGTTTTAACTGACAGAATGTAGATGTATCAGTAGAAATTTATCACCACAGCCAGAAAGGCAATGGTAATCAGAAATTGGTAGTATCATCTTGTATTCAAGCCACATAAAAATTACTGCAGAACAAAAGAGATTTGTAAGCCTTCATTAAGTCCTACTTATTGAAAATGACATTCAATAAAACCAAATCTCAGTATAATAACAGAACTCATATTTGATAACTCATTGGAATGGATTATGGTCTAAAGAAAGGACAGCATGTTATCACTATCTCCTCTGTAGAACAGCATCACTTGCTTCACACTGAACTCTCAATTGAGAGTTAAACTGGAACACAAAGACTTATTCTTTATTGACCTTTCTGGTACAGAACTGACAGCCTTACTGCCAACATAACTGAAAAAAAAATCTAAGATAAGAGAATGATATAGCTGAAAGGAACTTATTTTAAGAATCTACAAAGTGCAAAATAAAGTGGAAATTTGGCCATCATCCCATTAATATTATTCCTATGGATAGTCAGTCACATTAGAAAAGGCTGTCTCCAAAGAGGATCTACCTCTTTGATAGATCCTCATTAAAATGGTAAATGGAGTTAAATTTTAAAAACGTTCAATGTTATGGAGTTAAATATTAAACAGTTTTTGATGGAGTCTCTATACAGATGGATTTATCTGATTTTGTTTTCCACAGTTATGAAATTAGCCAGATGATTGCCATTTCAATTTTTTGGCTTAAGGGATGTAAAAGAATCATTGAATTGTAGAATATTAGATCTGGAAAGAGCCCTAGAGTGCTTGAAGCCTTCTCTTTTACTTTTTTATTTTTTTTTAATCATAAGTTAGTGTGGCAATCCTTAAAATTCAGCTAAACTAAACAAAACCATCTAACAGACTAACAGCAAGCCATTGACTTGAGTGCCATATGGTTGACAGATTATATGATGACAGTCAACAGACATATCCTCCTACCCCTCCTATATCTTGTCCAAATAAATTGATGATCTTGCTTCTAAGAGTAACATAAAATTTAGGTTAATTTTAGACAGTTTTGAGAATATTGCTTTTGATGCTTATGCCTCTTGTCTTCACATCTTAGTGTGCTATGTATGACAAGAGAAAGAAGTTACAGATGAAAGGCAAGGTTTAGGTTATGTGATTCGCTGGCATAATTTAAAACATTGTTTTCACCTCAAATGACTTTCAGAATGTCCATCTATGGCCAGGGAAGAAAAGACCCAGGGAAGTTCATCAAAATATTTTTTTTTCTGTTCGAAAATACTCTTGCAGATTTTAACCAATATGGACAAAGGACCACCTCACAAACATAATTCAACACCAAAATGGCAAATAACATTATCATTATCATCTTAGATGGTTATTTTTTTGTGGGGGTGAGGCAATTGGGGTTAAATGACTTGCCCAGAGTCACACAGTCTGAGGCCATATTTGAACTCAGGTCCTCCTGACTCCAAGGCCAGTGCTCTATCCACTGTGCTACCCAGCTGTCCCTTAGATCATAGTCTGGGATTTGAAAAGCACTTTCCTTACAACATTAATATATGATAGATGTAATATATGTAAGTATTATGATGGTCTTTTCATTGTTAATAAAATTAAGTAAGGATCAGAGAAATAAACTGATTTACACAAAGTCACATAGCCACTTCTATTTTTGACAATGTTCACATTCATTCTCTTATATGCATCATTTCAAGCACAATGAGGTAAAGTACAGGGTCAATTCAGTTCTAGTCAATTCAGTCATGGATTTAGTTGTGTAACCGTGTGCAGGCTATTTACCTCTCTGGGTCTAAGTATGTATGCATGAATCTCTTGTACTAGATCTATTATGTTCCTAATGATGGTGATGATGATGGTGGTGGTGATGATGATGAAAACGACATCACAACAACAATGTGATGATAGCCATTTATGTAGAAATGTAAGGATTTCAAAATACAAATATCTCATTTTGTCCTTACAACAATCCTATGGGGTAGATTCTAGAGGAACCAGAGACAGATGGAAATTACGAAACTTGCCTAGGATCATACAACTAATAAGTATCTTAGGCCATATTTGAACTCAGGTCTTCCTAAATTCAAGTCTAGTGCTCTATCTACTACACCACCTAGATGCTCTAAACTTCAATGATTTTTCCATAGAAACAAAATTTATATTGTTTTCCTTTGAAGAATCTCCCATTTGTGAATCTATATCTTTTTATCTATAAAGCACAATATATGTATATATTTGCATTTACATATGTATGCATGTGTATGTACATGTATATGTAATAGTGTGCCCCATAGCTAACAGTTTGGAGGGAAGAAAAGACAGAGATATTTAAATGTAGGGTTGTACAAAGGTATTTGGTTGCAAAATAAACATTCTGAACCTTAGAAAGAGCCTGAGGCATGAATGACTCCTTGGCATAAGAAGAAGGTAGCAGAGACAATGGATTTACCTCTATAGCACTGGCTGTATTTGTAATTTTGTCTTTAAACACTCATCTGCCTAAGACTCCCAATGGATTCCTGACTGTATCAGAGCTAATCACCATAAACCAAGGAAGAGTCAGAATATTCCCTATACCAGGAAGGATAACTGACCAGTAGAAAGGTCTCTCACCTCTTGCCTGAAGGTGACAAAACTCAGAGCTGAGGCTGAGGGTGCAAAATTGGAAAAGTCTCTACCATGCCTAGGTTAAGTGATATTGCCCTGACTAAAATAGCTCAGTAGCTAGTACTCCAACTACACAAAGTTGTACTCTGGGAGTACTGGGAGACAAGTTTATCAGTTGTACTCCAACAGAAAAGAACGTAGCAGATCTAGAGCATCTACAACAGCCAATTGTGGAAGGTGGCAAAAGAAGGAAGCTGCCCATTGCTCTAGTGACCTGCCTGCTCTATCTGAACAGCAGCAAAGCCTAATGATGAGCCAGTTCCAAAGGCAAATAACCTTGGTGACCCAGCTTGGCAGCAAATTGATCCATCCAGAAAAGATACCATGTCCTATGAGGAAAAATTGCAGTGGAGTCAGGAAGTTCTGAGTTCAAATCCAGCCTCAGACCCTTCCTAGCTATGTGACCCTGGGCAAGTCACTTAACCCTGTTTGCCTCCGTTCCTTATCTGTAAAATAAGCTGGAGAAGGAAATGGCAAATCATTCTAGTTTCTTTGCCAAAAAACCCAAAATGAAGTCATGGATAGTCATTGAAATGACTCAACAATAATTCATTCATCACCAATACCACACACCCTGCAGCAAATATCACGAGCATCATCCAGAAAAACAAAAGAAATTGAGGGCCTTTAGTTCAAACTATGAGTTGCCTTGGCCACTTGTATTCTTTACAGGTGTCCCTCAATTCTATTGTACTTCAAGTTCATGTTAAATCTCCCCCCTCCCCCCTCCAAGGATTTGATCTCTAAAAAATGTATTATAACTTTTTTTCTTTTTATGTCACTGCAGCAAAAGTGATCACTGACTCTACTAGCTTATTTGTAAATTGAAGTACACTGGTGGTGGCTTGTGAGCAAATATTAAGAGGACAGCCATTTATAGGGTTACCTCCAGAAAGCTCTTATTAGTAGTAGTAGTTAACTATCTGAAGGCTCCAGCCTATAAATGTACAGTTTAGAGAGTGGGATTAGAAACTTTGCTAGACATAAGTCCTTGTCCATGATATCTTTTGTATACTATTTAAATTTACTAACAATGATCAGAGGTTTTCCACTCAGAATCTTCCTTTGAGGATGCCTTGGCTTCTCAGGGAATCACTTGAAAAAAAAAAAGTTCACTTTTTTTCTCCTTTAATCTAGACTGTAACTGGACAGTCTCTTTTCTAGTATGTTTCCTTTACAAGTCAGGACAGTGCTTCTGAGATAAGTTTTGCCTGTTCAGAATCCTTAAGGACTAAAATTTGTTGTATTTCCAAATATATTAGAAGTATGGAGGCTAATATGAGTAGTATTCCTTCAGCACTGATACCTGGCAATACCAATAGAGCCACTAAGAAGGTCCCTAGTTTAAACAGTTCCACAGGACTTAGGAGAGAGAGTATGAGATGATACTGCTTAGCATAAAAACTCTGTTAATAAATCAAGAAATTTGTTAATAAATCAAGAAATCAGGAAATAAAAGAGGACTGGGAGACAAGTTTATCATGACCGAACTTAAAGGGAAAGACATATGAAGTGCCAGGATCAACTACAAAAGCCACCAGGCCTCAACACTCAGGAGTGTGAAGTATTACAATGAAATGGAGACCCAGGCCTGGGTATAGACTTGTTTCTGGAAATTACCTATGTCCTATTAGGGAAGATTAAATAACTATAGAATTGGCAGGCATCTCAAGTGGTAGGAAAAAAAGAAAGAAGTAGACTGTTAGGAAGTTTTAAAGGAATAAATTTTTTAATTATATAGAGTTTAAAGACCCCAAAACCTAAAGTCATATGACAAGTGTGCTTTGCAGAGACTGGAAAAGTGAAATGAAATTTGTGGGGCAACCTTGAAAAATAGATGCCAAGTTTCACTCATTGCATTGTTCAGTGAAAAAGGCAAAGGCCCTGCAAGTATGTAACTTCAATGGACAACCAACTGAAGAAACTAATAAGGAGAGAAGTAATAAAATATGAGGAAGGAAATATAGTTAGCTTGGAGCAAGTTTCTTGGGGTATAGTATACCATGGAGAGCTATACCATTCTTAATGGGTCTCAAGGTCAAAGAAAAGGAATCAGATTTTGATTGGTTGCTGGCCAAAGCCAATCTATTTATGAACTATTTTCAAACTGCAAAGAATAATCTAACTTAGGAAAATTTCAGTTCAGCCCAGATGAAGTATATCTTCCTGCATGTGGGGACTACAAAATCCAGACAAGAAACCCATCTCTGGTCACAAAGATAAAAGGACAAGTACCTATAGAAATCATGCTGATGGACAGACAAGTAGACAGGACCATTTTATGAGAAGAAGCTAGGAGACAAGGGACCAGAAGGTCACTATTGTCTGATTCAAGGACAGTACCAGAGGATAGGTGAGAGGGTAGAGATTTCTTCTGCTACAACTATAGTTTGGATGGATATAGGTGTGATGAATACAGCAAAGAGAAGGATATAAAATTGGTGTATGAGATGCTTTAATCCTAAGGACTAGTTGAGAAATAGATATGGGGTCAAGGACAGAGATCTACCTAGACCCCAAAGGTATCAGTTTAACCTAAATATGATTTGTGCATAGATTCTTTCCACCTAGACTCAAGAACCCCACACAGAAATGACAATAAATATGGATCATGTATGTATGTATATATATATTCACATATATATAATACATATATGCATATATATACAATATATACATATAAATACATACAAATTAAATCATCTGATTTCTTCAATGTAATAGCACCCTTTTAAAATTTTCACCAACAGTTTCATTGAAATTTATTTAAATTTTATTTGCAAGTTAAGCCACTGCACTTGGTCTCTTTAGTTTGATCATTCTGTCTGATCTATCAAAGTTACCAGTCTATGTTCTCATGAATATGTGACCCTTTTGTTAGCTCAGCTACAGTTGGCATAACATATTCAGGTTGGTTAAGGTCCTGGCCTAGAAAAGATTGCTTATTGGGTGACTGCAAATTAACAGGAACAGCTATGTTATGCACCACTGTCTCAGAGAGAGAGCTCCTATAGCTCACATTTTGGATGAATGGTACCTGAAAGAACTATCATTAATTTAAAAAAAAACTGAACTCATATCCAATCCATAAATATCCTCTATTAATTAGAAGAGTTTCATAATTCTTCAAGTTACAGTTGTGCTTTTTATACTGACATTTCACAATTTTTTCTATTTTCCTACACTTGCCAAATTTGATAAACATAAACATTTAAAGAGAATCTACTATCTTCAAGACACTGTGTTAGCCACAAATATATGAAGATATACAAAGATAAATAAGGCACAGTATTTACCTGAAGGAGTTTATAGCCTAATCAGGGAAATACAACAGACACAAAATAACTTTGGTACAAAATAAAATACAGTCATGTGTAACAGAGATCTGAACAAGACACAATGCAAATTCATAAAGAAGAGATCAGTTCTGCCTGGGGATCAGGGAAGATTGAATAGAAGCAATTATGTTCATACTGAACAGTAAGGATCCAGAAAGATTCTGGTTCAGTTGATTTACTAGATTGTTAAGCTGGATGATTCTATGACAACAAATATCATATCCTTTAGTTTATTCATCATTTGACTCAATTAGCCAATCAAGCAACAATATGAAAGGGTCCACCATATGAAAGTTCTATGCGATTCTATCTCCACAATTTTATAGTAAGAGTTGCTCTTCAATAAGAAAAGAAATGTGCTAACTGTAAGATTTTTCTTGTGATTTAGTATGTATTTATAAATGATTTAGGAAGAATTTGTGATTTTAGTAAGGGGGGAAAAAATTCCCATTGTGGAGACTCTATCTACAAAGGTTAAGGTACATAGATAGTAATGATTTGCCTAGGGTTATATAGTTAGTAAATAATAGAGGTTGGGATTTGAACTCAGGTCCTTTTTTTTCCTTTTAAAAATGTTTAATAAGGACCACATATCTGCAAAGTCATCAGTAAGTCTCTCATTTACATAAGGACTTGGTACCTGGGTGATATAAACAGTTAATACAGTCAGTCTTTCCAATCAAATCAATTCTACTTTTGAGCTCCAGAACAAATTTCCATTTGAAGTATAAAATTTCCTGGAATAAAATGAAGGTAGTTGTAGACTTAAATATTTAAAGAATATTTCTTGTTCAGCAAATTCTAAAAATGTTACTTGCTTTGTTGGAATATTGGGGAGGAAAATCTCTTTACAATTTTTCAGCTTGTGGGCCTTAAACATCAACGTGACCAGTAGCCTTAAGTAGTTTCTGTCTTTGGATGGCAATCCTCAGATTTCCTTGAAATGAGCTCTGGACTTTATTTACTCAACACAGAAATTAACAGACTATTACTGCTGCAGCATTTTCTTTTTGCCCAGTATGATGAATTATCAATAGAATAAAGCAGAATTTCCTGTTGACAAATGAGTCCACGTGAAAAGTTTTTCTGTTACCTTAATTTCACGACTCCTACACCAGTAAACTGTAGCAATGAAAAAGCTGTTAACAAAATACACCAGGGGACATTAATCTCCACCTAGGCTGGAATCCCTATCTTCAGGAAAAGAATGATTATCTGAAGGAAAACAAATGGGAACCAGATTCCAAGAAAACAAATTGGAGGTTTGGTCAACAGTTGCATTTAACATGTGACTGTGTGATCCCAGTCTCTGTGCAAGGGGAAAGCACAGAGTGGTCTCCTCCTTATAGGAAATGATGTGAATGGAATGAATGAATCAGCATCAAGACTTCAGAACAAGTTCCAAATATCACAAAGACACATACTATGAAAACTGACAGCCAGTAGCTGTGAATGCTAATGTAGAAAAGACACTGGTAGGAAGAAAAGATCATGTTTATCCAGGTTTACATGAATAACAGGGTCTTCAAAAACATACACAAGGGCTGCAAGCCAAATGAAAATAACTGAAAAGAAATAAAAGACATTTTGACAGAAGTGAGTGACCCATCATGTCTGCCAGATGTTCAAGTAGTAATCCAGACCAGCTGGAAGGAAAACTGGACAATGCAGGATGCTGTAGGTCAAGGACACAACTTGAAATGACAGAGGTGGTATTTTGTAAACCTAAGGCCCCAAAGTTAAAGTCCTAGAAATAGGTTATCAGAGATAGGTTCACCCAAAGCAATAAGTCAGTAAGCACTATGGACAGTGCAAAAACATTCCAGAAAACTGTGGTAGGTGTTCTTTCTTTGCAAGGCTATCATCAGGATGTTTAGGAATATTTTCACAAGTATAATTAAGATTATCAGGCAGCTGAGATTCAGAGGTGGGTACCCAGAATGTGACTAGAGCTGAAAGGTGTTACTACTCACAGAAATATGCGTATTTTTTTTCCTTCAGTTAAGTGTCAGAGTGCCTAGTGGAATATGTAACACATAAAAGGGTGAGTTGCTTGCCATACCTCAGGAGAGTGCATGAGCATGGGAGTGCAGGAAAGGGAAAGTGGGAACTTCTGGCTGGGCCCCTCAGAGGAGACAGAAGAGGAAGAAAGAAGGAGGGACGCAGCAGCTGCTGCAGCTGCAGATAGCCCTGGGGAGCCACGCCTGCCCAACCACAGAACCCACTGCCCTCCTCTCCAGAGGACTGCTCAGCACCTGTAGAGGACATGTGGCCCCAGAGCCGAAGTCCTCTGCATACCTAGGACTGGGCGGGCTGGATTTGGGTGACCACCAGGTCCTTCTGATTCCAAATCCAGCTTTCTATCCACTTGATCATACAACCATATGTATGTGTATATTAAATATAACCATGCATATGTATATATCAAATATAAATACTATTAATATATGTATATAAAGTAAAAATAATATTAAATGTGTAATATTAAATATGTGTATATTAAAATAATGACTACTTCAATTGTCCTTTGTGTACATATCTGCATTAATGAATAATTTACATACTTTCTTTGAATTTCTGTCAGTTATGGCCAGTTTCATTTTAAAAGGTATAAATAACTTTCGAAGGGAGAAATTCACTTATTAATGGATTAAAAAAATAAAGCAAAAAATTAAGATTGTTGTCTGATTTGCCCAGAATATATGTGACCCTAAAAATAAAACAAACAAGTGGATAATTACAAAGTTAGTAAATTTTAAAATGCCTTTGAGTATGTAGCATGCATTTTCCTTCCCTTCCCCTCTCACAGTGTGGGATATAGATTTTTTTCGAGTCACAGAAAAAGGAGTAACTTGGTCAAGATGCTTTTCTTAATTCAGAGTTAGGTACCCAAACTTCAGAGTCATATTGGTGTAAAATACTTTGGGACAGCAGTTTGTGTAACTTTCTTTTCCATAAACAAGGAGCTACAAGTTTTCCTTTAAAAACCTCATTTTAAAAAAGTATATTCACCTATTACTTAGAATGTAGAATCACATTTACATCCTTGAAATAAATACTACTGTCACTCTATAATGAAATATTTTTCTTGAATCAATCACTCATTTCACTAATTCCCTCCACTCTGTAAAAACAGGTACATTCATTGTAACCTCAAGTTTATAAAGTCCTTTGAAGTCTTCAAGAATTATCAGTGTTAACTACTGCTAACTACTGGAATGCTTGCTATCTCCACAATGTATTTGATTCCTATTTTTAAAATGTATATTTATTCCTTCTCATTAGTTGCAAAAGTTGAAATTAAGTATGTGATATTTTTTATACCAATCTTCTGGAGCTCCATGTATCATCTCCACCATCACCTACACTCCCAAATGCAAGATCAAGGGCCATTCACACTCACGATTCCAATACTGATGGGCAGTGGAGCTTCAATCTGCTCTTGTTTTGACCTGAACCAGTTCACCCCTCCTTAAGCACTGGAGCACCTACACACACACACACACACACACACACACACACACACACACACACACA